>NC_134561.1:22324932-22627963 GCF_025594145.1 Primulina tabacum | reverse complement strand
AGCGACGTTGCGATTCGAATTTAATTGCCAAAGTTTATTGTTGGCTACAGAGGAGAGTGCACCCGCACTCCTTTATGCAGTGCACCCGCGGTATGGTCAGTGCACCCTGCGCTCAAAAGAATACCGCACATGCGGTCGTTATTTCAGATTTTTGGTTGAGTTGCCGAAGGCACACTGCACCCGCGCTGAAGAAGGTAGCGCACCCTATATATCCATGTGGTCTTAGGTTCGATCCTTGGAAGGCACAAGCTTCAGTGCATGGGCTGAAGAGTTCTATGAGTAACCCGTACGACGCCTATGGGAAGCCCGTGAGGGAAAGAGTTCCATAGATGGGCCAAGGCCCATAGAGCAAAGCCCATGATCGGGATAGCCTTGGGTCAATCGGGGCAGTGGGCCGTATGGGCGGTCCACTGGGCCTGTAATGGGTCGTTACAGATTGTTTTGGAGTTGATGTTATGATTTAGTACAATGATTAAACCAGGTCAAGTCTCAAGAGATTTAGAATATTTTGTCAATTTTGGGTGTGAGAATGACTATACGTCTAAGTTATGCACGATAGGTATTTGAACTCATGTTAATATGTGCAGCAGTGGCCCCAAACGAGATCCAACGAATCCCTCAACGCCACGTAAGTATGTTCGATGTGCAAAAGAAAATATTCTATGTTTTTGAGGTATGTTAAATGTCTTGTGACCAATAATGAACGGGTTTGGAAGTCGGGTGAACGTGGCCGAGGACCTCTCACCCCGGTAAAGCATGATCGGATTTAGATCAGGATTGGAAAACAGTAAAGCATGACCAGGGACCAATCCACCCGGTAAAGCATGACCGGGGATCTCATGTATGTGACAGTGGATTTTCCCTGTTCAGCCCAGTACTGTGGTTTAGTCTGATTAGGTACATTTATGTATGGGTCACTTGCTTTGAAACATATCTCTACGCAAAATGATGAAGTTTATGTATGCTCAAGTATGTATGAAGCAAGCATTTTATGAAAAGTTTATGTTGATGGCACGTCTATGTTTATACTATTACGTTCAAGTTTCAAGTATGTTAATGCTATTACATTCAAGTTTCAAGTATGTACGCTCTACTTTAAAGATGCATGTGGTTTTATTACGTATTACTTGTTATATCCAGTTTATACGTGTTGAGTCGTTAGACTCACTAGACTTGATCGATGCATGTGACGATGAATTTGAGTAGACGAGGGGTGGGGACCAATGAGCCGACTTGGACTGAGCAGGAGGCTAAACCTGAGGACCGCCCATGTTTTTAAGAAATTATGCAATGTTTCAAATACTCTGATTTCACGTTATTGTTTACGATATTTAAACAAGTGTTTTTAGCAAACTTTATTTGTGATCTTTTTCGTTGCAAGTATTTTGATTGATCAGTTTATTGTTATCGCAATTTGAAGGTTTCTATTTAATTATGAAAATTTTTATTTTTCCGCAAATTTTAAAGTATTTTGAAAGTACGGTACATTACAGTTGGTATCAGAGACAGGTTCTTGTAATGGTATATGCATACTGCCAGTTGCGAGAAGCTCAATAGTCACAGCTCAAGTCTGTAAGTTTTAAAGTTTTAAACTCATTCATGTAATATGTATCAAGTCATGATTTCAGCATGTGCATGTTTAAGTTCAAATTACGTGCATCTTATGATATTGATATGATGTTCATGCATGTTGGGTTTACGTGTTGGGTAAATATTGGAACAGTATGCCTCCCAGACGTAGGATTGTGCGTGAAGTAGGCGATGAGAATAGGGAAGCCCAGGATGGGGAGAGGGTCACTCCTCCTCGTCCACCCCCAGATATGCAGGCTCAGATGCTTGCATGAATGACCCAGTTCTTTGCACAATTTGCGGGGAATCAAGTTACAGTGGATACAAGGGTGAGGCCTAGACCGGAGGCAGTCTATGAGAGGTTTAAGAGGATGGATCCAAAGGAGTTCTCGGGGACTATTGACCTGATGATAGCTGAAGGATGGATTAAGTCCATCGAAGTCATTTTTGCGTTTATGGAGCTGCAGGACGCAGACAGTGTCAGGTGTGTCACATTGTTTCTGACAGGAGACGCCAGACTTTGGTGGGATAGCGCATCAGTGTCAGTAAACTTACAAAAACTGACGTGGAATGGGTTCAAGGAGGTTTTCTACTCCAAGTACTTCACTGAAGAAGTATGCTCCAGCCTGACCAGGGAGTTCATGTCGG
The DNA here is from genome assembly GCF_025594145.1 of Primulina tabacum. NCBI lineage: Eukaryota > Viridiplantae > Streptophyta > Magnoliopsida > Lamiales > Gesneriaceae > Primulina > Primulina tabacum. The sequence goes on along the minus strand of NC_134561.1, from coordinate 22,625,746 downwards.
TGCGACAGGGAGACACCAGCATGGCAAACTTCGTCAGGAAGTTTGAGAGGGGGTGTCACTTTGTGCCCCTAATTGCAAATGATGTTCGAGAGAAGTTGAGGCATTTTATGGATGGGTTACGGCCTATCTTGTGCCATGATGTTCGAGTTACTGGCCCTACGACTTATGCAGTTGACGTGTCGAGAGCTTTGGCAGCGGAGCAGGACCAGAGGGACATTGAGGTCGATAGGCAGGGCAAGAGGCCCTATTAGACGCCTCAGCAGAAGAAGCAGCAGCAGCAGCGACCTCAGTATAAGAGGCCTTTCCCGGGACCACAGGTGAAGAGAAATTTTTAGGGACCACCGAGAGGCAAGGGTCCTATTCTCAACAGAAGGCTCCTCAGAGACCGATGAGTACCCAGTGTGCCCGAAGTGCAACCGCCAAAATCTGGGATAGTGTTTATTTGGATCGGGCAAATGCTTCAAATGCGGAGCCACCAATCATATGCTGAAACAATGCCCATAGTGGAGGCAGCAGACTCTGGGGAGAGTGTTCGCCATGCAGGCAGAGGAGGCGAACCCAGACATGACCTTGTTGACTGGAAATATTTTCATAAAGAGAGTAGCCACAAAGGCCTTGATAGATTTAGGGGCCACTCACTCTTTTATTTCGGAAAAGTTCGCTAATCATCTGGACGTCAAGTGTATTGGACTCGACATGAGCTATTTAGTGACAGTCCCATCAGGGGAAGAATTATCAACTACTACCATGGTCAGAGACATTGATCTCGAGCTGCAAGGCCACCTAGTGTATGCCGATCTAATCGTGTTGCTGATGCCAGAATTTGATATTATCTTGGGAATGGACTGGCTGACGAAGAACAGAGTTCTTATTGATTTCCAGAAAAGGTTAGTGTTGGTAAGACATTTGGGCATGGAGCAGTTTCTCTTTGAGCCAGATAGATGGAGAAGTTTCCCTCGCATGATCTCTTGCATGCAGGCACGGAGACTTATTCACAAGGGGTGTCAGGGTTTCTTGGCCAGTATTATTTCTGCACATGGCGTACCCACTCCATCAATATCTGATGTGCCAGCTGTCAGAGATTTTCCTGACGTTTTTCCAGATGTCGTCACAGGCCTTTCACCAGAGAGAGAGGTGGAGTTCGCTATTGATCTTTTGCCAGGCACTGCGCCAATTTCTAAGGCACCGTACCGACTAGCTCCTGCTGAGATGTTAGAAATCAAACAACAGATTCAGGAGCTTCTTCACAAAGAATTCATTTGCCCTAGTTTCTCACCATGGGGTGCACCAGTGCTCCTTGTATAGAAGAAAGATGGGAGCATGAGGTTGTGTATCGACTACCGAGAACTAAACAAGGTAACGATCAAGAATAAATACCCACTTCCAAGGATCGAGGATTTGTTTGATCAGTTGCAGGAGTGTTCTCTAAGATCGATCTTCGATCAGGGTATCATCGGCTGAGGGTAAAACATACAGATGTTCATAAGACAGACTTCAGAACCAGGTATGGGCATTACGAGTTTTTAGTGATGCCGTTTGGACTTACAAATGCTCCAGCGATTTTTATGGACTTGATGAATCGAGTATTCTAGCCCTACCTAGATTAGTTCGTCATAGTGTTCATCGACGACATTCTCATTTACTCGAAGAGCCATGAGGAGCACAGTCAACATTTGGGTACAGTTTTGCAGGTCTTGTAGAGTCGCAAGCTGTTTGCAAAATTCAGTCAGTGTGAATTTTGGTAGGAGAAGGTAGCGTTTTTCGGTCATGTAATTTCTAGCAGTGGCATTGAGATGGATCCAGCTAAAGTAGCAGCGGTTAAGGAACGGGTTGAACCAAAAAATGCTTCAGAGATCCGCAGTTTCCTAGGTCTAGCAGGCTACTACAGAAAAATTTTTTCAGGGATTTTCTTTGATTGCAGTGCCACTCACTTCATTGACTAGGAAGAATGCCAAATTAATTTGGAGTGACGAGTGCCAGAAGAGCTTTGATACTTTGAAGCAAGCTCTTATTACAGCGCCAGTGTTAGCCATGCCAGCAGGGTAAAGGGCAATTTTGTGTTGTACACTGATGCTTCTAAGCTCGGTTTAGGAGCAGTTTTGATGCATAATGGTCGAGTTATAGCTTATGCCTCCAGACAACTGAAGGTGCATGAGAAGAATTAACCGGACTCATGATCTTGAGTTAGCTGCCGTTGTCTTTGCGTTTAAGATATGGACACACTATCTGTATGGTGAGAAATGCCAGATATTCACTAATCACAAGAGTCTCAAGTATTTCTTCACGCAGAAAAAGCTGAACATGAGACAAAGAAGATGGTTGGAGTTGTTAAAAGACTACGATTGTGAAATTAGCTACCATCCGGGGAAAGCTAATGTTGTGGCAGATGCCTTGAACAGAAAAATTGCAGTCGTAGCACAGCTGTCAGTACAGAGATCTCTTCATTCAGATATTCAGAGATTTGGGTTAGAGGTTTATCCTAAGGGCAGAGCTCCTAAGCTGTCTAATCTGGCATTCCACTCTTCTTTGTTTGACCGAATCCGTAGAGGTCAGCCTTCAGATGAACAGTTGCAGAAATGGCGACTGAAGGATGAAACCAAGGGCACTGTACTCTACACAGTGTTTGATGGTATTGTGATGTACAGAGGAAGGATATGGGTGCCTAGTGTTGATTCTGTAACGCCCCGAAAATTTTAAGGTCCACGCAAACCGCATGCATATAAATTATTAAATTCCTTGTGTATTTTAATTAAATGTTTTAATTTCATGAATTAATTATTTTGTACATATTTGCATGTTTAAAATATATTTTTCTACATGGTTGCATTAAAATGTATTTTTAAAGGTTATTCGAGTTGCGATCGAGGAACGGAGACCGAGGGCTGAAAAAAATAGAAAATGTTTTTATTGGTGATTTGTTTTTAATTATTTAAATTAAGGGTGATGATTTTTAGTATTTTTGAAAATAAGGGTTTTGAGGTGATTTTATACGTCAGGACGTAAATTTTATCGGTGTTGGTTTTCAACTAAAATACGAACTTTTTTGGCAACCCGGCTAATAAATTCACATGTTTAATTAAACAAATTTTGTTAAATTTTATTAAATCCTAATTAAAACTAATGGGCTTAAATTTTAAGGCTTGATAGGCCTAAAGCCTAATTAGGAGTTAATTAGATATAAAATATATTAAACCCTACACTTTGCACCTCAAAAACAATCGGCCATCTACTTTGAAAAATCTGAAACACTTCCCACCCCAACCCCACGGCACACGCTCACAATTCCAAGAGATTTTTGAAGGGTGCTAAGAGAGCAAGCCAAAGGATCCTCTACGTTCTTCGTCGTCAACTTTTAATCGTGCATTTAAAACGCAAAGGCACGCCATACATCTCTTTTTTCTCATCTATCACATCATAGTATCGTTTTAAATATCGTGTGCATGAAAAACATGAAATTCTTTGAATTAATTTCGGAATATTGCACATACATGTATGAAATACATGAATTTTGATCCAAAAACATGTTTATATGGTTGCTAAAGGGGCTGTCATGGCTAGGATATAATTAAGGATGATTTACACAAGTTTTAAGAGTCCTAATCACCCCAAAACGCTGCACAAACACGAAAGTTAAAGGCTGGAATCCAAGGGGAATACGTACAGAGAGGGCCGATGGTTTTGGTTGGGTTGTCAAAGAGCAAGGTTTCGGTTGTCTTGCATGGGGTTTAGGGGTTCGACCAGGGCTTGAGGAGGGCTCGATTGGGATGTGGCTAGGTCCTAGATAGGGTCCTAGGGTGGCTAGGTTCGAAGGAGGAGGGTGAGGAAGAGCCCTTGCGAGAAGGGACTCTTCACGCGTAACTTTCAGGGTGGCCGAGGGTTTCAGGTGCTATGGCTCGGTCTGGGGGCCAGCTAGCGGTCCATCAGGGTCCTAAGGTGATGGGTAAGGGTCGGGCCAGGGGCTTGGGAAGTGTGGTTCGCTGCTAGCTTGAACTGAAGTGGTGACCGTGAGGATGGCAGCAAGGAGGATGATCGCGCGCAGGCTGTTGCTGTGTTCAGGAAGATCGCTGCACGGGTTCAGGGGCTGGGTTAGTCTAGGCTTGGGCTGGGCGTGGTCTAGGGAAGGTTAGGGTCATGTGGGCTCGGTGGTGGCTCAGCTGGAAGTGTCCTAGGTTGGCTAGGAGTCCTTATGTGATTAGGAGACACAAACACATACACGGGCAGAATTTGGGGCAAGGTTCAGCAGGTGTTTGAGCGGGTTAGGGTCATGTTTTTGGGGTCGGGCTTGGTCAATAGGGTCCTTAGATGGGTTGGCTAGGTTTTGGCTCGAGGTGGCTCCGGCGTGGCTCGAGTAAATCGAGAGATGGCTCGGGTGGTTCGATAACGTGTCAATTTTGAAAATTAAAGAAGGAAAAATTGATCCGAGGGTCCACGGGGGTGGCTAATGACTTGGGAGGGTAGAATAAATCATAAAAAGGTTATGTTAAAAATTTGGAATCAAAATAACGAGTTTTGGATTTATTCGAAATTTAATCGTCGCACGAAACGTCAATTGACGAGTTAATTGAAAAGCCTAGTTTTAAGCTTTATAAAATTATGAAAAATTAGTTTTAAGCTTAAATAATTATTATAAGTCTAATTTTTTAATTTGGGAATTTTTTATGAAAGTTTGGTTTAATTCAGGATTAAAACGCATTAAAACGTTATATTTAATGATAAATCTAAAATTCATCGAATTAAGCTAAATAAAAATTATGGAAAAATTTATGTAAGCTTAAATAATTATTTGAGACATTTTAGAGTCAAGAAATCAAGAAAAAAGTCGAAAACGTAAAATGTTTAGTCCAGGGGTAAAACGGTCTTTTTACACCGGGAAATTAGTAAAGGTCATGGCAGTGCCCCTAAATACTGTTTTTATGATATTATGATTATTTTTAAATGTTTATGAAATGCTTATGATTAATTATGCTTTTAAAATGTCTATTTGATTTTTATGATTTAAGGAAGACATTTAAAAGACATGTTGCATGCTTGGTTTCGAAAACAAAATGTTATGTTATGCATGATTTTTATAAAGTGATGTGAATGAAAAATGTTGAAGGAAGTGAAGTGATTGTGACTAATTCGTTGATAATGGCGACGTCGTGAGGGTTATGGTCCCAGTGGGAGTCCGACGATCGTGTTTCCATTATTACGAATATGAGGTTATGAGGTTTGAGGTAAGAATGGGAATATCGTGACGGGAGAAGGCCCCAGAGGGAGCCCATTCATGGGAGAAGGCCCCAGAGGGAGCCCCGACGATCGTATTTCTATTCGATCATGTTAGGCCAGGGCCCAGTTGACCGGTGAGAGTGTTGCCGGTGTCCCCCGCCGCCCAGTACTGAGGTTTCACGTAGATGGATCCATCGTCATGTCATGTCATGTCAGGAAAGTCACAACTAACGATCTGAATTCAACAAAGGAAAAGGAAAAGGAAAATGTTTATGATCATGTTAAAGGTTTAATGTCATGTTGAGGAAAAAAGAAAAAGATTAAGGTTTATTTATGCATGTCCTGAAAATGTTTATGTTTAAAGTTGATGCATCATTATAAAGATATTTTTATTTAAAGTTTTATGCATAATGAAAATGTTTACAAAAATGTTTATGTTTATGCATCTTCATGAAAACGATATTTTAAATACAAGTATTTTTCACCGTTATATGTTGACTGCATTACGTATTACTCGTTATAAAGATTATGGTGTGTTGAGTCTTTAGACTCACTAGGTGTGATGGATGCAGGTGGTATTGAGGGAGGACTTGATGAGTGATTTGACTGGGCTGAAGGCGCACACAACCCGAGGACCAGCGCTTCTACTTTTTCCGCATTATGACTTTTGACTTATGCTTTATGATTAAAGATTTTTAAGATTATTTATTTATGCATTTGAGAGATTTTTGAGAGGTTTAGTATGGGCTATTCTTTTCAAATTATTGCTTTTTAGGTTTGGTAAAATGTTTGACGATTTTATGCTTTAAAATATTTTCCTTTGGATTTTTAAATAGCAGTTGGATGTTTATTTTTAAAATAATGTCAAAAATATTTTATGGATCGGCCGATGTTAAGTGAGGTTTAAAAAAAAAATTCTAGTACTTTTAAAGCAATAAAAAAGGGCAGGACGTTTCAGTTGGTATCAGAGCAATGGTTCTGTAAAGGGTTGTGCCACCATCAGCGCCGGAAAGATCAGTCGTCAAGCCTCAAAGTTGTAAGTTTTACATGCTTTATTTTATTCAATATGATACTACCTGCATAAGTACATGAATTATATGTTTACGTCACATGTTTAATAGTTTTATGATAATTTATGATTTATATGCTTTATGATTTTTATACGTGATATGAAATGAAAAATTATTTTATTTTAACGCATGTTGGTTAGTGGTGGAATTGGATTATTTCGATTTTTGGGTTTTAGTATTGACGTTCTACTTTTTGGGGTATAAGTTAATCCTGAATATTATGAATTCTTTTGGGACATGTATATTTTCTAAGAAAATATTTATGAGTCGTGGTTACTAGTCGAATTAATTTTTGGAAATTAGACGTAAGGAATAATGATTTGAGGATTTACAACGATTTTGGGAATAAGAAAATGTATAAATTGGGATTTTTAAGTTTGATGAAAAGTAAGATTGAATAGAGGAATTGATTTTTGGGAAAATAAGTTAAAATCTTTGAAATTATGTTATGGGAAACTCGTAGAAGGGAATTAAGAATGCCAAGAATTTACGGGTTAATCATAGGATTTTTGAAATTAAGGACCAATTAAGATATTTTTTGAGGAAATTAATAATTTATTTTGCAATTGCTAAAGAATTTGGGAACTAGTTTAGAAATAAGCGATAATTAAATGGTTTAAATGATAAGAATTTTGAGGATTTAGATTTTTAAGAATATGTAGAACCTTGGGATATCTCGGTTTTATTATTATAAGAAATTTTAATCAAGGATTTTTAAGAATGAATCGATACTAGGCTTGAAATTTAAGCGTTAGCGGATGCGTTTGGGATTTTAAGTATACGATAAGTTTGGTTATCCATCTTTTAACTTTGGGAATTTTAAGAAAAATGAAAATTCGAGGTTATAATAGTATAGCACTAAGTCATTATGGGTTTTTCTAAGTTGCAATTGCAAATAAGGATTTAGAAGGAAAATTTAATTGGGATCAAGGAGACGTAAGGACATTCTAGAACTTAAGTTTGATTAGAGTAGCGCAGCGGAAGCGTGAATTTTTGGGATACTAGAACTAAGTCTAAACTTAGGGTTATTAAGGGTAAGCGAATTTCGAGGACGAAATTCAATTTAAGGGGGGAAGATTGTAACGCCCCGAAAATTTTAAGGTCCACGCAAACCACATGCATATAAATTATTAAATTCCTTGTGTATTTTAATTAAATGTTTTAATTTCATGAATTAATTATTTTGTACATATTTGCATGTTTAAAATATATTTTTCTACATGGTTGCATTAAAATGTATTTTTAAAGGTTATTCGAGTTGCGATCGAGGAACGGAGACCGAGGGCTGAAAAAAATAGAAAATGTTTTTATTGGTGATTTGTTTTTAATTATTTGAATTAAGGGTGATGATTTTTAGTATTTTTGAAAATAAGGGTTTTGAGGTGATTTTATACGTCGGGACGTAAATTTTATCGGTGTTGGTTTTTCAACTAAAATACGAACTTTTTTGGCAACCCGGCTAATAAATTCACATGTTTAATTAAACAAAATTTTGTTAAATTTTATTAAATCCTAATTAAAACTAATGGGCTTAAATTTTAAGGCTTGATAGGCCTAAAGCCTAATTAGGAGTTAATTAGATATAAAATATATTAAACCCTACACTTTGCACCTCAAAAACAATCGGCCATCTACTTTGAAAAATCTGAAACACTTCCCACCCCAACCCCACGGCACACGCTCACAATTCCAAGAGATTTTCGAAGGGTGCTAAAAGAGCAAGCCAAAGGATCCTCTCCGTTCTTCGTCGTCAACGTTTAATCGTGCATTTAAAACACAAAGGCACGCCACACATCTCTTTTTTCTCATCTATCACATCATAGTATCGTTTTAAATATCGTGTGCATTAAAAACATGAAATTCTTTGAATTAATTTCGGAATATTGCACATACATGTATGAAATCCATGAATTTTGATCCAAAAACATGTTTATATGGTTGCTAAAGGGGCTGTCATGGCTAGGATATAATTAAGGATGATTTACACAAGTTTTAAGAGTCCTAATCACCCCAAAACGCTGCACAAACATGAAAGTTAAAGGCTGGAATCCAAGGGGAATACGTACAGAGAGGGCCGATGGTTTTGGTTGGGTTGTCAAAGAACAAGGTTTCGGTTGTCTTGCATGGGGTTTAGGGGTTCGACCAGGGCTTGAGGAGGGCTCGGTTGGGATGTGGCTAGGTCCTAGATAGGGTCCTAGGGTGGCTAGGTTCGAAGGAGGAGGGTGAGGAAGAGCCCTTGCGAGAAGGGACTCTTCACGCGTAACTTTCAGGGTGGCCGAGGGTTTCAGGTGCTATGGCTCGGTCTGGTGGCTAGCTAGTGGTCCATCAGGGTCCTAAGGTGATGGGTAAGGGTCGGGCCAGGGGCTTGGGCGGTGTGGTTCGCTGCTGGCTTGAACTGAAGTGGTGACCGTGAGGATGGCAGCAAGGAGGATGATCGCGCGCAGGCTGTTGGTGTGTTCAGGAAGATCGCTGCACGGGTTCAGGGGCTGGGTTAGTCTAGGCTTGGGCTGGGCGTGGTCTAGGGAAGGTTAGGGTCGTGTGGGCTCGGTGGTGGCTCAGCTGGAAGTGTCCTAGGTTGGCTAGGAGTCCTTATGTGATTAGGAGACACAAACACATACACGGGCAGAATTTGGGGCAAGGTTCAGCAGGTGTTTGAGCGGGTTAGGGTCATGCTTTTGGGGCCGGGCTTGGTCAATAGGGTCCTTAGATGGGTTGGCTAGGTTTTGGCTCGAGGTGGCTCGGGCGTGGCTCGAGTAAATCGAGAGATGGCCCGGGTGGTTTGATAACGTGTCAATTTCGAAAATTAAATAAGGAAAAATTGATCCGAGGGTCCACTGGGGTGGCTAAAGACTCGGGAGGGTAGAATAAATCATAAAAAGGTTATGTTAAAAATTTGGAATCAAAATAACGAGTTTTGGATTTATTCGAAATTTAATCGCCGCACGAAACGTCAATTAACGAGTTAATTGAAAAGCCTAGTTTTAAGCTTTATAAAATTATGAAAAATTAGGTTTAAGCTTAAATAATTATTATAGGTCTAATTTTTTAATTTGGGAATTTTATATGAAAGTTTGGTTTAATTCAGGATTAAAATGCATTAAAACGTTATATTTAATGATAAATCTAAAATTCATCGAATTAAGCTAAATAAAAATTATGGAAAAATTTATGTAAGCTTAAATAATTATTTGGGACATTTTAGAGTCAAGAAATCAAGAAAAAAGTCGAAAACGTAAAATGTTTAGTTCAGGGGTAAAACGGTCTTTTTACACCGGGAAATTAGTAAAGGTCATGGCAGTGCCCTAAATACTGTTTTTATGATATTATGATTATTTTTAAATGTTTATGAAATGCTTATGATTAAATTATGCTTTTAAAATGTTTATTTGATTTTTATGATTTAAGGAAGACATTTAAAAGACATGTTGCATGCTTGGTTTTGAAAACAAAATGTTATGTTATGCATGATTTTTATAAAGTGATGTGAATGAAAAATGTTGAAGGAAGTGAAGTGATTGTGACTAATTCGTTGATAATGGCGACGTCGTGAGGGTTATGGTTCCAGTGGGAGCCCGACGATCGTGTTTCCATTATTACGAATATGAGGTTATGAGGTTTGAGGTAAGAATGAGAATATCGTGAGGAGAGAAGGCCCCAGAGGGAGCCCATTCATGGGAGAAGGCCCCAGAAGGAGCCCCGACGATCGTATTTCTATTCGATCTTGTTAGGCCAGGGCCCAGTTGACCGGTGAGAGTGTTGCTGGTGTCCCCCGCCACCCAGTACTGAGGTTTCACGTAGATAGATCCATCGTCATGTCATGTCATGTCAGGAAAGTCACAATTAACGATCTGAATTCAACGAAGGAAAAGGAAAAGGAAAATGTTTATGATCATGTTAAAGAATTTATGTCATGTTGAGGAAAAAGGAAAAAGATTAAGGTTTATTTATGCATGTCATGAAAATATTTATGTTTAAAGTTGATGCATCATTATAAAGATATTTTTATTTAAAGTTTTATGCATCATGAAAATGTTTATAAAAATTTTTATGTTTATGCATCTTCATGAAAACGATATTTTAAGTACAAGTATTTTTCACCGTTATATGTTGACTGTATTACGTATTACTCGTTATAAAGATTATGGTGTGTTGAGTCTTTAGACTCATTAGGTGTGATGGATGCAGGTTGTATTGAGGGAGGACTTGATGAGTGATTTCACTGGGCTGAAGGCGCACACAACCCGAGGACCAGCGCTTCTACTTTTTCCGCATTATGACTTTTGACTCATGCTTTATGATTAAAGATTTTTAAGATTATTTATTTATGCATTTGAGAGATTTTTGAGAGGTTTAGTATGGGCCATTCTTTTCAAATTATTGTTTTTTAGGTTTGGTAAAATGTTTGACGATTTTATGCTTTAAAATATTTTTCTTTGTATTTTTAAATAGCAATTGGATGTTTATTTTTAAAATGATGTCAAAAATATTTTATGGATCCGCCGATGTTAAGTGAGGTTTAAAAAAAAAATTTCTAGTACTTTTAAAGCAATAAAAAAGGGCAGGACGTTTCAAATTCGATCAGAGAGGATATTCTGACAGAGGCACATGCATCTTCGTATTCCCTTCATCCAGGAGATACCAAGATGTACAAGGACTTACAGATTCTTTATTAGTGGCCAGGTATTAAGAGAGATATCCGCCGATTTGTGTCTAAATGTCTCACTTGTCAGCAGGTGAAGGCAGAGCAGCGGAGGCCAGCATGGATGCTTAAGCCATTCCCTATCCCCGAGTGAAAGTGGGAGAATATCACCATGGACTTCATTGTTGGTTTACCGAGATCAGTCAGAGGATCCAATGCCATTTGGTTTATAGTGGATCGACTTACTAAGTCGGCACACTTCTTGCCAGTGAAGACGACTTTCTCCATGACGCAGTATGCGGAGCTCTATATCAGGGAGATAGTTCGATTGCACGGGATCTTAGTTTCTATTTGTGTCCGACAGGGACCCGAGGTTCACATCGTCCTTTTAGAAGAGTTTACACGCAGCCATGGGGACGAAGTTGCTATTCGGTACAGCTTTCCACCCTCAGACAGATGGCCAGTCTGAGCGAGTGATTCAGATTTTGGAGGATTTGTTGCGAGCTTGTGTGATCGATTTCCATGGGAATTGGGAATCGAAGCTACCTTTAGTGGAGTTTACCTACAACAATAGTTTTCAATCGTCTATAGGTATGGCTCCTTAAGAGGCACTATATAGAAGAAAGTGTAGATCGCCGATTCATTGGGATGAAGTCGGTGAGAGATCAGAACTTGGTCCAGAGATTGTTCAGCAGAATGCAGATGCGGTGGTAAAGATCCGAGAAAGGATGAAGACCGCCCAGAGTCGTCAAAAAGGTTATGCTGACAAGAGAAGAAGGGATCTCGAGTTTGCCGTAGGTGATCACGTTTTTGTGAAGATAGCAACTATGAAGGGTGTTATGAGATTTGGGAAGAGAGGCAAGCTCAGTCCAAGATTTATTGGACCGTTCGAGATTCTTGACAGAGTTAGGACACTAGCTTATTGTGTAGCCCTACGCCGAATCTGGTCAATGTACAAAATGTGTTCCATGTCTCGATGCTGAGGAAGTACCTAGTGAATCCTTTGCATGTTTTGAGATATGAGCCGTTGCACCTTGCTCCAGATCTGTCGTATGAGGAAAGAGCTGTCCAAATCTTAGACAGACCGGAGCGGAGACTTCGGAACAAGGTGACCAAGCTGGTCAAAGTCCGGTGGCTGAATCAATCAGTGGAGGAGGCCACTTGGGAGACCGAGGCAGATATGAGAAATCGCTACCTGGAGTTGTTTGGTAAGACTTATTTTCGAGGACGAAATTTATTTAAGTAGGGGAGGAACCGTAGAGCCCAAATTCAGTACACGTAAAAACATGCATTTATTTAATTGTTAAATTATTTATTTAAGTTTAAAATGATTTTTAACGATGCATGTTTTATTAAATTGCTGTATTTTAATTATTTATGTTTATGTGATGCACGTTAAAATGTTTTCTTGAATTTCATGTTTCAGGCGATTATTCGATGCGGGATCGAGGAAAAGAGACCGGTGACGATTTTAACAATTTTTAAAATGTGTTATTTTATTTTAAGTTGGGTTTGGGACATTTTAAAAAGTTTATTTAATTTTTAGCATTTTAAAAGTCTAAATTAATTATTAGGTAATTTTATATTTTAAAAATTTTAAAGATTTGTCACTTGTACATTTTATTTTAAATTAAGAGATGTTAATTAAAGTTAGAGGAAGATTAGTATTTTAATTAGTTGTTAATTATCAATTAAGCACGTAATTTCCCATAATTACCTACACTAACTAACGGACACACCCACATTTACACACACACACTTACGTTTAACACACACACACAATTCACTACCCTTCATTTCAGTTTTTTTAAACGAAAACCTAGGGTTCTATAGCAAGAGCAGCCGCCCCTTTCCCTTCATTTTTCCAGCAAGTTTTCGTTCAGTTTCTTAAAGGAAATTGAGCCACAAATCGTTCCGGATCAACCTCGCATATTTCCCGCTTCGGTGTCGTCGTTTCGGTAACTTTAAATATCAAAAGACATGTATAATCTTTTGTTTCTTTATCAATCTTGTTATATTATATGTTCTTATGTTTATTATGCGTAAAAATCCATGTATGTTGTAAAAAATTTGAGTAAAAATTTGTTGGATCGGTTTTGAAAAGATTTTAGATCTGAAAACTCAAAATTTGCTATCATTTTAAATACTGTGACTTTTCCGTCGATTTTCTGGCAAAACTTTCAACTTATAAAACTTAGAACTTTTGATATCTTCGATTTGACAGTAAATTCGAAATATTTGGAAAAGCAATGAGTGAGTTATGATCATTTCGTGTGACTGCTAAAACTGCGTTTTTCTGAAAATGTGTTCTTGATGTGTTCTTGAAGTTTTATTGTTGCAGGCTTTGTTGGGCACTGCCAGGCTTGTGCTACTGCATTTAGATATGTTATGGGATGTATTTAGGTGTTATTTTGTGGTTCGTTTGGGTCGGGAATGGCTTGGGATGTAATAGAAATCGTAGGAAGAGAAATGATGTCGAATTACGGGTTATTGTTGTATTGAAGTTGCTTGTCGATACTTGGGGACGTTTGGGGTGCTTGTACAGGTTTGAATCAATGTAATAGCATTCTAGGATGAGTCTCTAGGTGTTGGTCAATGGTCCCTAGGCTTGGATTGGAAGAATGAATCAATAAGTTAATGAATTTTCGCGAGTTTGCAAGTTCAGAAGCTACCCGGACCCAGACACAAAGTCCGGGCACTTTTCCTTCAAAATGAAAATTTCCAGCACCTACACGAACCCCTCCTTCTAAAAAAAGTTTAAAAAAAAATTTTAACTTTTTTTTTAGAGATTTTTTTGGGGTTTGATGTTATGATTTAGTACAATGAATAAACGAGGTCAAGTCCAAATAAATTTAGTCATTTTTGGGTGTGAGCATGACTATATGTCTAAGTTATGCACGATAGGTATTCGAATGTATGTGGTTTTATTGCGTATTACTTGTTATATCCAGTTTATGCGTGTTGAGTCTTTAGACTCACTAGACTTGATCGATGCAGGTGACGATGAATTTGAGGAGACGAGGGGTGGAAACCAATTAGCCGATTGGACTGAGCAGGAAGCTAAACCTGAGGACCGCCCATGTTTTTAAGAAATTATGCAATGTTTCAAATACTCTGATTTCACTTTATTGTATACGATATTTAAACAAGTGTTTTTAGCAAACTTTATTTGTGATCTTTTCGTTGCAAATATTTTGAATGATCAGTTTATTGTTATCACAATTTGAAGGTTTCTCTTTAATTAAGAATTTTTTTATTTTTCCGCAAATTTTAAAGTAGTTTAAAAGTACGGTACGTTATAATACTTTTGAAGGATAAGAGTTGGTTGTGACCAAAGATATATGTATACGATGACGATGAGGCCTAGGCACAGTGGATGGGTAAAACTATCGCTGATGTCCGACAGCCTCCGGGTACCACGGTTATACGTAGATGGATCCATCAAATAGAGCTGATACGATAGAGCTGACTGAATTCAATAAAATAAAATTTATACGTATATGATGATATGATTAGACATGTTTTGACACGTTATGCTATTATACGACATGTTTATGTTTATGCTCATGAAATGTATGTTGATTATAGTATTTTTCACTGTTGCATGTTATGTATATGTACTTGCTATTAACGTTACAGGTGTGTTGAATCTTTAGACTCACTAGGTGTGAATGATGCAGGTGAGCATTTTGATCAGGAGACTGGAGCTGATGATGACTGAACAGACGGAGCTGGTGGCGCACGTGAACCCGATTACATTGTATTCTTCCGCAAGAATATGATTTTATGAGAATACGTTTAAATATTTTTTTTAAATGGTTGATAATTTTATTTTGTTGAGGGTTTTAACAGATTTTATTACGTTTGACGTTTTATGTTTTTAAAAGGTAATTGTTTAGGTTGGTTGCTCTTTTCATAATTTTGACTGTAGTTATTTTATTCAGCAGTGGGCTGATTTTACAAAATACATGTTTCGAATTTTATGTATTTATGTAGGCATGGTTTCGGCCGTTTCATAAAAAAATGTTCAGTAGAGTTTTAAAAATGAACAGACGTTTCACTATTGGCTCCAGTTTCAGTGCCGTTAGGGCAGTTGTAACTGATGGGTCTATTGGTTCGCCTTCCTTATTTGCATCTCGAATTCATAGGCTTTTTAATTTGCAAATAGGTCATGAAGTACTACCTTGTTCAGGTCTTTTGATTATCTCATGGTCATAGTTTTGACATCCTATTCTTTGGGAAGACCAAGTCTCACTTTTAGAGCAATTTCTTTATTTGAATGCACCTTTCCTAGTGCATTCGGTTCATTTAGGATGTAGCTCACTCTTTCATCGAATTCATTCAATGGTTTTCCAGCTTTCATCTTGATATTATTGAACTTTTGATCAACAATTGAAAGTTTGTTCTCCTTAGTCTGCTCGTTGCCTTCACACACCTGAATCAGCTTATCCCAAATTTCTTGAGCTGATTTACACATTTTGATCTCGATGAAAGCGTTTTAATCCTGCGTCTTACACATAATCTCCTTGGCAACATTGTCCAAGTTTTCCTTTCTTTTATCTTCTGTGGTCCACTCATCGCGTGATTTTTCGATACGATGAGGTGATGTAATGCCCGAGATTTTTTGAGATTATTATGTGTTATGAATAAGGCGATGGAAGAACAGACGTTGAGAAGCGACGTTGCAAATTGAGTTTGTTGACAAAGAGAGAGACCGCACCCGCGCCAAGAAGTAGTCCGCACCCGCGGTGTAAGGGCAGAAAGTTGGATTTTTTATTTCAATAGCCACCACACCCGCGCTTAAGCTTCTACCGCACCCGCGCTTGGAGGGCAGTAGGGTACGTTTTTGGGGCAGAACGTGCACCGCACCCGCGGTACCAAAGAGAGCGCACCCGCGGTACCAAAGAGAGCGCACCCGCGGTCCAAGCTTCTGGAAAATTTGATGTATATCAGTACACTGAGCGCACCCGCGGTGCAAAAGTGAGCGCACCCGCGGTGTGACTTGCAGCATGAAAAATAAGCCACGTTTCCTGGTGTTGCATGTAGTATATATATAATGTCTTCTTTCGAAATTCAGAGAGAAAAGAGTTGAGAATCTCTAGGGAAAAAGCTTTCTTGTTTTTGTAGGGTAAATTGTGAATTGTGAGAAATCCGTCGGTCCGATTTTGAATCCGACTTCAATTCTGAGTTCCTCTCGACACGAGCTACAAAAGGACGTAAGTTTTATTACGTTTTGAGATGATTTGAAAATATGATGTTGATGGAATTGAATAGGATTCATATATGTTGTTCTCGAGACAATAGACATTGTATAATCGAAACCGGATTAAAGAACAGACTGTTTATGCAATTGTTATGAATTTTCAGAGTTGATTCAATTGTGGTTATACTGATTGATATCAAAATTATGTTGTTATCGATTATGAGGTGTTGGAATTGATATTTGATTTATACTGTATCGCTGGGTATATTGATATTATTCAGATTTGAATAAGATGAGTTGTTGATTCGAATATACTGATATTGTATTGCCGGTATTGCGGGACTATACAGAATTGAGATTATGATTCGTATTGATAGCGATTATGAGTTGTATGATTATATCTGTGATGTTGAGATTGACGGGGCTATCAAGACCGTATTATTATGTCGTTGAGACATCAGTAGATTGATTTTGATCAGATTCAGTAGTGATTGAGATTGCATTGTATGTCGTTGACATTGATTAGATTATGTATTGATTTGAGTATTGATCAGTACAGGTTTTGAATTAAGTGATACATTGACACAGTCTATTCGATATTTTCATTTCATATTTGATATGGACAGATTTGACTTCGAGACTTCGACTTTGTCAGATCAAGAAGACAAAGGTATAAGTCAACGTGGTATTGGGAGATCGACTCGAGTAGGATATACTTGAGTTTCCCTAAATCACATACTTATTGTTGTTATATGCATTGATTTGATTTTATATGTTGTTCTATTGATTTATAGGAAGCATGTATTAGACGAGTATTAGACGAGTGATCTTGTGACAGAAGTGCCTGATAGTGGTGGGATCGCCACGGGCACATTGCACGATGTCACAAGATAGTGTATTGGTGAGAGCGCCACAGTCTATGACGGATAGGTCAAGACACTGGATGTTTGGTTATATCGACGTGGATAGAATCAGAGTTTCTTCTATTACTATTGGTCGATATAGGAATACCAACGTCTGAAAACCGGGATCCCTAGACTAGGATTGAGTATTGTCTGAGACGTGGAGTCGCGAGTATGATTGGCAGTTTATATTGATTATGTTTCTAATTTTGTTGCATGTTACTGATATCTGTTACATGTTTTACATGCTTTTACATTGTTTATATAACTGCATGTTTTGTTGATTTATATTGGGATTTATTTCTCACCGGAGTTATCCGACTGTTGTCTTGTTTGTATGTGTGCATGGCAACAGGTGGGATAGAATCAGGGTCAAAAAAGAATGAAGCTGGACTAGATAGCGTGGAGATCCGGGCTCAGAAGTAAACTAGGAATCATCACTTGATATATAGTCGTGGAACCTAGTTGAATCATTGTAGGAAATACAAGACTTGTACTTTTATGTATAATGTGTATTTCAGATTGATTTATCTTACGTTTCCGCATTGTATTTTTTTTAAAAAAAAAATTTAGACCCTGTTTATTATAATTTATTGAATAATTCCTAAGAATGATTAAAATTGGAATTAGCGTCCGGGTCCCCACATCAGGTGGTATCAGAGCATTAGGTTCTGTAGACTGAGATAGAAGTTAGTGAGCAGGGTAGAATGAGTTTTCTTTCCTTGCATGTGAGTGCTAGCATGTGATTTATTATGATGTTGAATTACATTGTGTATGCTAGCATGATATTATGTTTTACTGGCTTTAAATACATGTTACCTGAATATCTGAGATGATTTGGTAATATGTATTATTTGTAAAGGGATCAGAACCAATTCTTGATCAGAGGTAAACAGATCAGGAAGGGACTGAGACGGATTTGTCTCATGTGATTGCTAACTCTTGTGATTATCAGTTATACCTCCCCGCAGGATTGCAGAACGAGGTAGTACTTCGACTGATCAGGTGGATGTGTCAGAAACTCTGATGGAAACACAGTTAAAGAGGTTTCAGTCATTTAAACCGCCGATTCTAACGGGTACTGAGACGCCAGTGGATTGTGAGAATTGTCTAGATGACATAGAAATGCTATTTGAATTTCTTGGTTTCACAGATGATTGTAGAGTTAAACTGATTGGGAACCAGTTACGGGAAGTCGCAAGGAGTTGGTGGCTGGTAACCAAAGAAGCCTTAGAACAGCGTGGTCCAGTGATTACATGGAAAATTTTTAAAGTTGAATTCTATCAAAGATTTTTTCCTGTATCATACAGACAGGATAAAGGTGCAGAGTTTGCAAATCTGAGACAGGGTCAGTTGAATGTTGACGAGTATTTGGCCCAGTTCTTTACCTTGCTACATTTTGCTCCTCAAGTGGCTAGGAACGATGCAGCTGTGTTTGATCAGTTTATCCAGGGATTGAATTCGGAGATACGTACATTGGTAAATGTGAAACAACCGAATAACCTTGTTGATACTCTGAACAGAGCCAGAAGAGCAGAAACAGTTCTGATGAGACAAAAGGAAGCCTCGTATGTTCTTCCAAAACCGAAACCACTGCGACTACCTCCCCGAATTGAGATTGGTAGCAGCAGTAGTGAAAAGAAAGAACATTTGAAAGCTCGAAAGAAGCAGTTCAAGAAGTTAGGAAGCGGTTCATCTAGCTCCAGTGGTTCTAGCCCGAGTTATACTGGAGTTTATTGCAGAACTTGCGGAGGGAGACATCCCACGGAGCAATGCCAAGGAGTGACTGATATATGCAATATCTGTAGACAGCAGGGACATTTTGCTAGAGTTTGTCCACAGACAGATTCCCGGAGATTTCATGGAGCAGAATCATCTAGTTGTAGTGACAGAGGGACAGACCCAGGATGCACTTGATGATACGGACAGGTAACTATTCTTTATGATTATTTTGAATATGTATTAAGAAATATTAATACATCGTATACATAATTTTTTATGAATTGCATTGAGACATGCTTTATCTATTGGGTCTGTATTTACTGTAGTATTGATCTCTTTACCTTTTGGGGAGAGGATTTGATATCAGTGACATTCTGTGAAATATTGTATACTGCAGTAAGATGAGAATGAGATTGAGTTAGATTATGTTGCACTTGTATTGTCTGATTCTGGCAGAATTATTGATATGGATATATTGAACAAGTACAGAGTTATTGTAGATTCTTACCAGGAAATGGTAAGATTCGGACCTGAAATGGCCGAAGAATGAATAATGTACGGTAAGGATTTTCGATTTTTAATTCCTTTGATTTCTGTATTAATTATGATTCGATGATTATCGAAAGGAATGGAATTATTCCTTATGCATTCAGTTGATTACTGGAAATGAATATACCATGAGCTGATTGGTCATGTAAAGGGCCAAAAACTCATTTCTTTAAAATTTGCGGAAAATTAAAAATTTTTCTTTTTTAAAAGAACTTAAATGGCCTCATTCATAAAATCGACTTATGAATCAAGTTCAATGTTTAAAATAATAGCAGCGGAAGAAAATAAAGTTTTGCCAACAATAACAATTTAAAAATTATCCAACGACTGATAAAAATTGTTTGCGGAATAAAATAACAACTGCTGCACTGAGGTCCTCGGGTGCCACTACTGCCGACCCAAGCTGGCTCACTGGTCCCCGCCCTCGGCCCTGGCCTCATCAGTACCTACAACAATCAAGTCTAGTGAGCCTAAAGACTCAGCATGCATATATCGCAGGTAACGAGTAAAAATCTGAATTAAAATATGCATGAGTTAACATATCCTGTCCTGAGGCATACTGAAAATAATCTGTACTGAGCAATTATAATACGTGCATAACTGAACTGATAATCACAGTAAAAATGTTTGCTCCTTGGAGCCTGTACTGAAATATCTGGTAAAATTTTCTGTTGAGATTATGTTTTACGCCTGTGGTCACTGCACTAAGCTGAACTGATCGATAACTGGCTACCGGGGAGGCTGAAACTGAACTTAGCTGGCCGGTCACTGGCGACCGGGTGGTACCATACTGAACTGATTGGTCACTGGCGACCGTATAAAATAACACTCCCACATAGTGAATGAACCACAAGCCATATCGCATAAATCTCAAAAATAATCATTTTCTATTTAATGCACGTAAAATAATTAACTGGCATAATGAAAATTCCTGTAATTTTACCAACTGGATTGGATTGGATCGTTCCCAGGCTCGCTGCAACCTAACTGTGCCATGAAAAATATGCAATAGCTTAAACATGACCAACTATGCAATTTACGTTCAAAAGATGCGACTATGACGCCTAATGACTTCGCATTTAATCATGACTCCGAGCCAACCTGAACCGACACTGAACTGACGTATAGTCATGATTAAAATACGCTGAAAAATCATAAAATAATGTTCCTAAAATGATAGGGTCGAAATTTAGGTGAAATGGAGGCCAAAACACGAAACGCTCTTTCGAGAGTCAATTTGGCACATTGCACCGTAAATTCTCGTACGACCTCAAAAATGATCCAAATGACAAACGGTCAAAAACATGACCTTCCTAACTCAATGAGGCACTGTCCAGTCGAAGGCCATGGGCTAAAAGCCAACCAAGAACTCGAACGAGCCTCTGAACCCACACAGCAACTTGCTGTAATTTCCAGCAGCTGCGACCTAGCTTGCATCGCGTCGTTTGCGAGACTTTTGGCCATTGGGGCTTTAACCACCGACCAGAGCCTCTCCACAACGTCCCAAGGAATGATTTGAACCATGGCTAAGGGCCCTAGGCCAGCCACAATTCGCCTCATTCCAGCAACCACCCGAAAGTTCTCACCGAGGGCCCTCATGCGTGCGTGTGTAGTGTTTATGCTATGATCGATGTCTTGCGTCGTTCCAGTGGCCATTTGATTGACCATGGCACGATCTAGACATCTAGGAGCATGATATGAACCGTGGCTAAGGGCCATAGGCCAACCAAGATCCATACCAAGCAACAAAAGAACGAACCAAAAGCTGAACAAATGAAGAAGCCGAAGGGGTATAGGGGCTGTTGTGACGTTTTGATTAAAAACCGATGAACCATGGACCAAGCCACCAAAAGGGCAACTTCGTCATGTCTTAGAAATGCTAGGGAAGTGATCCAACCATGGCTATAGGCCTTTGGGCAGCCAAGATCAGATCCTTCCTCCATGACAACAAACTGAATTTTCGAATCACATTTCTGCACTTATGGGGAACTTGCTGTCATTTCGGTTTTCCAGCAAGTATGGGGCTGGTTTGAATGGACCAACATGGTCCTAATGCATCCTACTACATGTATACAAGCCGCCTTGGGAGCCTGGAGTCGATCCAATACCTGAAACCACAAACCAAAAGAAATCGTGAAGCTTGCCAAGGAAATCGAAAATTCTGCATGTGTGGTTTCAAAATGTTTTGACTTAGATCTCGATTTTTACTTGAATAAACATGATCATGTACTGAAAAATAAATGATAATATGACTTGATTGAGGTTTGAAAGAAATCTAGACATGCCTGGTTTCGTTTCGAAAGAAAACGAAAAGAAGAGACGAGACGGCGCGGAGGAGACGGAGTGGCTTCCTTTTCTACCTTGCCTAAGCTCTCGATTTTTTTTCTTCCCTTCCCTCTAGCTAAGATTCACGATTTTTCTACTGAAAATTAGTTTGAATTCTCTCTGAATTTTTGAAAAGGAGAGGGGGGGAAAAAATGGTTAGGAGGGTGAGGGAAGTGGGTGCAAGATATAAGGAAGATCAAGACCAAGTCCACTCCCTTTTGAATTTGAATTTTGAATTATGATTTGATATCAAATGAGTTGATGGATGCTTCTAGGAGGTGGTGGCCGAAACTTATCTTGATTCTAGACTAGGATATGTCCATTTATTTAATTAAATTGTGCTCCCAAAAATCCTAGAATTATCCTACTAATTACATGCAAAGAATTGGTCAAAGTTGATGAGTTGGAAAATGAATCTTCTAGCACTAAGGGTGGCCGAAAAATGCATAATAAAATAAAGGGAAATGTTGATTATCTAGTCAACTAATAATCCTTGAAAGCCTTACTACTCCTTTAAATAATTTAGTGAGCTAACCCCTTAATTTAATAACTTAAATGAATTCATTTCTTAATCACCTCAAATAATTAAATTAAATCCTCAAACCTCCCTTTCTAACTTAAATGAACTTGGTTGCTAGCTAAATTAACTTCTGGAAATATTTCTCGAATCTTAAATTCTATCTCAAAACTCCAACTCCGGTCCGGCCTCACTGAAAATACTGAAATGCTAAAAAATCAAACTACTGAACTGAAATAATAAATAATTAACTTCAAATAAATGCATTTAAAATAATTATGCAATGAAGTCAATTAAATTTAAAAATCTAGAATTATGCATGGCTTATACGTCTACTGATTTACGGGTTCTACAATCCTCCCCCCTTAAAAGAAATTTCGTCCTCGAAATTAGAACTCACCGACTAACTCGAGGTATCGATCTCTCATCTCCGGCTCAGACTCCCACGTAGCTTCCTCCTCTGAATGGTTGAGCCATTTGACTTTGACTCGCTTAACAAGCTTGTTCCGAATTTTCTTCTCCTGTATGTCTAGGATCTGCACGGGTCTCTCCTCATAAGATAAGTTCGGAGTAAGCAGCAACGGCTCGAAATTCAGCACATGCGAAGGGTTCGCCATGTACTTTCTCAGCATGGAGACGTGGAACACATTGTGTACTCCGGCCAGATTCGGCGGAAGAGCCACACGATACGCTAGCGTCCCAACTCTGTCGAGGATCTCAAACGGTCCAATGAATCTCGGACTGAGCTTCCCTTTCTTGCCAAATCTCATGACACCCTTCATAGGTGCCACTTTCACGAAGACATGATCGCCCACTGCAAACTCTAAGTCTCTCCTCCGCTGATCGGCATAACTCTTCTGTCGGCTCTGAGTAGTCCTCATTCTATCACGGATCTTGACTACTACATCTGCTGCCTGCTGAACAATCTCTGGACCCAACTCTGCTCTCTCTCCTACTTCATCCCAATGAACAGGAGATCTACACTTGCGACCATACAGCGCCTCATACGGAGCCATACCTATAGACGACTAGAAACTGTTGTTATAGGTGAACTCTACTAATGGTAAGTTCGACTCCCAACTCCCAGAGAAATCAATGACGCAAGCACGGAGAAGATCCTCTAAGATCTGAATAACTCGCTCCGACTGTCCATCTGTCTGCGGATGGAAAGCTGTGCTAAACAGCAACTTCGTACCCAAAGTCGAATGCAAACTCTTCCAAAACGAGGAAGTGAATCTGGGATCTCTGTCGGATACGATAGAAACTGGAATACCATGGAGTCGGACTATCTCTTGGATATACAGCTCTGCATACTGAACCATGGTGAAAGTCATCTTAATAGGCAAGAAGTGCGCTGATTTGGTAAGACGATCTACAATCACCCAGATAGCATTCGATCCTCTGGCTGACCTCGGCAATCCGGTCACAAAGTCCATGGTAATGTTCTCCCACTTCCACTCGGGAATAGGAAGAGGCTTGAGCAAACCTGCTGGTCTCTGATGCTCGGCCTTCACTAACTGGCAAGTCAGGCACTCGGATACAAAACGCCTGATGTCCTTCTTCATCCCTGGCCACCAATACAGTAGCTGCAGATCTTTGTACATCTTCGTACTCCCAGGGTGAATGGAGTACGGGGACGTATGGGCCTCTGATAAGATGTCTGCTCGGATAGAATCACTGCTAGGAACCCATATCCTATCTCGGTATCTCACAATACCGTCGCTGACTGTATACAAAACACTGCCTCTTCTTCCACTGTGCCAACTGCTCATCTGCTGCGTGACCGCTGCGAATACGGTCAATAAGAGAGGACTGGATAGTCAAGGTAGATAAACGAGGAACTCTACCTCGAGGGTAAGTCTCAAGATCAAACCTCTGCATCTCAATCTGAAGAGGTTTCTGAATCGTCAAATGAGCCATCACTGCGACTTTCCTGCTCAAAGCATCCGCAACTACATTAGCTTTACCCGGGTGGTAGCTAATGTCACAATCGTAATCTTCACAAGCTCCAACCAACGCCTCTGACGCATGTTCAGCTCCTTCTGCGTAAAGAAATACTTGAGGCTCTTATGGTCGGTAAAGATCTGACACTTCTCTCCATACAGATAGTGCATCCAAATCTTCAAGGCAAAAACTACTGCGGCCAACTCTAGATCATGAGTGGGGTAGTTCTTCTCGTGGATTTTCAGTTGTCGAGAGACATACGCTATCACTCTCCCATGCTGCATCAAAACTGCACCTAAACCAAGCTTCGAAGCATCGGTATAAAGGACAAACTCGCCGGATCCTGACGGTACAGCCAAAACGGGTGCTGAGATAAGAGCTTGCTTCAAAGTATCGAAGCTCTTCTGGCACTCCTCGCTCCACACAAACTTCACATTTTTCTTTGTCAGTGTTGTGAGTGGAACGGCAATGGATGAGAATCCGTGAATGAACTTCCTGTAATATCCTGCTAGCCCAAGAAAACTGCGGATCTCTGATGCATTCTGAGGCACAACCCAATCTCTGACTGCTGCAACTTTCGCCGGGTCTACCTCAATGCCACTGCTAGAAACAATGTGGCCCAAGAACGCCACCATCTCTAACCAGAATTCGCACTTACTGAACTTTGCGAATAGTTTGTGCTTCTGCAATGTCTGCAACACTATGGTCAGATGCCTGCTGTGCTCCTCCCAACTCTTGGAGTAGACGAGAATGTCATCTATGAACACTATCACAAACTGGTCGAGGTACGGCTGAAATACGCGATTCATTAGATCCATGAAGATCGCTGGCGCATTCGTCAGACCGAACGGCATCACAAGGAACTCGTAGTGACCATAACGAGTCCTGAAAGCTGTCTTCGAAACATCAGCATCTCTCACCCTCAACTGGTGATAACCGGAATGCAGATCTATCTTGGAGAAAATCGAAGCTCCCTGCAACTGGTCAAACAGATCCTCAATCCTCGACAGTGGGTATTTATTCTTCACTGTAACCCTGTTCAACTCCCGGTAGTCAATGCAAAGCCTCATCGAGCCATCCTTATTTTTCACAAATAAGACCGGCGCGCCCCATGGAGAAAAGCTCGGGCGAATGAACTCCTTGTCGAGAAGTTCATGAATCTGCTTCTTAAGCTCTGCCATCTCTGTCGGTGCTAGTCGGTACGGCGCTTTGGATATCGGAGTCGTACCTGGCATAAGCTCAATGGAAAACTCCACCTCTCTCTCTGGTGGCATACCAGAGACGTCTTCGGGAAAAACGTCTAAGAAATCTTTAACTATCGGAACATCTGAGGCTGACTGGCTGGGTTCCTCGGGGACAGATAAAAAGGTTGCTAGAAATGCCCGACACCCTCTATGCATGAGCTTCCTAGCCTGAACATAAGGAATAATGCGCGGTAAAGGAAAGTACCTGTCCGGCTCAAATAAGAACTGCTCCATTCCAGGCGGTCGGACAAGAACGGATCTCCGCTGGAAGTCTATCAACACTCTGTTCCTCAATAGCCAGTCCATCCCTAGGATGATGTCAAATTCCGGCATCGGTAGCACAATCAGATCCGCATAAACAAGATTACCGTGCAGCTCATGGTCTATATCTCGGATAATATTGGTAGCTGCCATCTCCTCGCCTGAGGGCAACACTACTGAAAAGGCTGTATCTAGCCCAATGGTCTGGATCTTGAGAAAATTTGCAAAGACCTCCGAAATAAACGAGTGTGTGGCCCCTGAATCTATCAAGGCCTTGGTAGCGGAACCAGATATAAAAATTCTCCCTGAAAGATCGGAACTCTAAGTTGAATCCCACTACAAAATCTAAACTTATAGACATGCAAAGGTCAAGGTTCCTCTATCTTAATTCCCCCGAAATAAATCTGAGTAGAGCATGCAATCCTATAACAGTTCTAAGTTCAAAAATCTAAATCCCGATTCCCAAAATGCTGAAATTCGAATAATAACTTAAAGTTTAAAGGTACCTGTCAACAACATAGTCTCCGGGTTGGTTTCCGCGGCATGGAGAGCAAAAACTCTGCCTTGGGTAGGCAGATTCCTCTGAGGGCACTGCAGCAACATGTGGTCTGGACTGCCACACTTAAAATACTTTCCTGAGCCAGCCATACATGCTCCAGGATGGCGACGTGAGCACCTGGGACAAACTGGGTGCCCCTGAGTCCTCGGGGCTGGGCGTCCCCGCTGCTGCTGCTGCTGCTGGCCTCTGTTCCTGGGCGGTCCATGAAAAGGCCTCTTATTCTGCTGCTGATGCTGATGAGGAGGAGGGCGGTGCGGTGCCTGGACTGGGCGCTTGCCCTGGCGATCCCTCTCGATATCCCGCAGATCCTGCTCTGCGGCTAAGGCCTTGGAGACGGCAACCACTTAAGTAGCAGGGTCAGATACCCTAACATCCCGGCGCAAGATCGGCCGTAAACCCACCAGGAAGTGCATCAGCTTGGCTCTGGCATCATTCGCTATCAGGGGCACAAAGTGACAGCCCCTCTCGAACTTACGGATAAACTCCGTAACCGACATATCCCCCTGTCTCAGACTCATGAACTCGGTGGTCAGCCTGGTGCGAACCTCCTCAGCAAAATACTTGGAGTAGAAAACCTCTGTAAAGCGGGTCCAAGAAAGTGTAGCCAATGTCAGGGCTACCGAAGCTCCTTCCCACCATAAGCGGGCGTCTCCAGTGAACAAGTAGGTGGCACATCGGACTCGGTCTGCGTCCCCCAGCTCCATAAAATCGAAGATAACCTCGAGGGATTTGATCCATCCCTCGGCAACCATGGGGTCAGATGTCCCAGAGAATTCCTTCGGGCGCATCTTCATGAATCGCTCATACACAGCCTCGGGCCCTGTCGGCCTGGCTGCGGCTGCGGCTACGGCTGCGGCATTGCCCCCCGCTAACTGTGCGAAGAACTGTGCCATCCCAGCTAACATCTGGGTACTCATGTCCGGTGGGGGCGGTGGAGGAGGTGGTAGGTGTCCCTCCGGTCTACGCTCCTCGCTGTCTTCTCGGCGAGGCTCCACCTCTCTGTTGCGCTCTAAAATGCGTCTAGGGGGCATACTGTTCCAACATAACCCATACGTAACTAACATGCATAATTCCATAATTTATTTTAAATGGACACTGAAGTACTGAAAATCTGGAAGCATGCTGACAAAATAATTCATGCTATACTGAAATGCTGAACAAAATGCTGAACTGAAAAACTTACAGACCAAAGGCGTGGCTTCGTGAGCTTCTCGCGGTCAGTAGTAGTGAAACCCTATACAGAACCACCGCTCTGATACCAACTGTGAAGGGCCAAAAACTCCTTTCTTTAAAATTTGCGGAAAATTAAAAATTTTTCTTTTTTAAAAGAACTTAAATGGCCTCATTCATAAAATCGACTTATGAATCAAGTTCAATGTTTAAAATAATAGCAGCGGAAGAAAATAAAGTTTTGCCAACAATAACAATTTAAAAATTATCCAACGACTGATAAAAATTGTTTGCGGAATAAAATAACAACTGCTGCACTGAGGTCCTCGGGTGCCACTACTGCCGACCCAAGCTGGCTCACTGGTCCCCGCCCTCGGCCCTGGCCTCATCAGTACCTACAACAATCAAGTCTAGTGAGCCTAAAGACTCAGCATGCATATATCGCAGGTAACGAGTAAAAATCTGAATTAAAATATGCATGAGTTAACATATCCTGTCCTGAGGCATACTGAAAATAATCTGTACTGAGCAATTATAATACGTGCATAACTGAACTGATAATCACAGTAAAAATGTTTGCTCCTTGGAGCCTGTACTGAAATATCTGGTAAAATTTTCTGTTGAGATTATGTTTTACGCCTGTGGCCACTGCACTAAGCTGAACTGATCGGTAACTGGCTACCGGGGAGGCTGAAACTGAACTTAGCTGGCCGGTCACTGGCGACCGGGTGGTACCATACTGAACTGATTGGTCACTGGCGACCGTATAAAATAACACTCCCACATAGTGAATGAACCACAAGCCATATCGCATAAATCTCAAAAATAATCATTTTCTATTTAATGCACGTAAAATAATTAACTGGCATAATGAAAATTCCTGTAATTTTACCAACTGGATTGGATTGGATCGTTCCCAGGCTCGCTGCAACCTAACTGTGCCATGAAAAATATGCAATAGCTTAAACATGACCAACTATGCAATTTACGTTCAAAAGATGCGACTATGACGCCTAATGACTTCGCATTTAATCATGACTCCGAGCCAACCTGAACCGACACTGAACTGACTTATAGTCATGATTAAAATACGCTGAAAAATCATAAAATAATGTTCCTAAAATGATAGGGTCGAAATTTAGGTGAAATGGAGGCCAAAACACGAAACGCTCTTTCGAGAGTCAATTTGGCACATTGCACCGTAAATTCTCGTACGACCTCAAAAATGATCCAAATGACAAACGGTTAAAAACATGACCTTCCTAACTCAATGAGGCACTGTCCAGTCGAAGGCCATGGGCTAAAAGCCAACCAAGAACTCGAACGAGCCTCTGAACCCACACAGCAACTTGCTGTAATTTCCAGCAGCTGCGACCTAGCTTGCATCGCGTCGTTTGCGAGACTTTTGGCCATTGGGGCTTTAACCACCGACCAGAGCCTCTCCACAACGTCCCAAGGAATGATTTGAACCATGGCTAAGGGCCCTAGGCCAGCCACAATTCGCCTCATTCCAGCAACCACCCGAAAGTTCTCACCGAGGGCCCTCATGCGTGCGTGTGTAGTGTTTATGCTATGATCGATGTCTTGCGTCGTTCCAGTGGCCATTTGATTGACCATGGCACGATCTAGACATCTAGGAGCATGATATGAACCGTGGCTAAGGGCCATAGGCCAACCAAGATCCATACCAAGCAACAAAAGAACGAACCAAAAGCTGAACAAATGAAGAAGCCGAAGGGGTATAGGGGCTGTTGTGACGTTTTGATTAAAAACCGATGAACCATGGACCAAGCCACCAAAAGGGCAACTTATTCATGTCTTAGACATGCTAGGGAAGTGATCCAACCATGGCTATAGGCCCTTGGGGCAGCCAAGATCAGATCCTTCCTCCATGACAACAAACTGAATTTTCGAATCACATTTCTGCACTTATGGGGAACTTGCTGTCATTTCGGTTTTCCAGCAAGTATGGGGCTGGTTTGAATGGACCAACATGGTCCTAATGCATCCTACTACATGTATACAAGCCGCCTTGGGAGCCTGGAGTCGATCCAATACCTGAAACCACAAACCAAAAGAAATCGTGAAGCTTGCCAAGGAAATCGAAAATTCTGCATGTGTGGTTTCAAATGTTTTGACTTGGATCTCGATTTTTACTTGAATAAACATGATCATGTACTGAAAAATAAATGATAATATGACTTGATTGAGGTTTGAAAGAAATATAGACATGCCTGGTTTCGTTTCGAAAGAAAACGAAAAGAAGAGACGAGACGGCGCGGAGGAGACGGAGTGGCTTCCTTTTCTACCTTGCCTAAGCTCTCGATTTTTTTTCTTCCCTTCCCTCTAGCTAAGATTCACGATTTTTCTACTGAAAATTAGTTTGAATTCTCTCTGAATTTTTGAAAAGGAGAGGGGGGGAAAAATGGTTAGGAGGGTGAGGGAAGTGGGTGCAAGATATAAGGAAGATCAAGACCAAGTCCACTCCCTTTTGAATTTGAATTTTGAATTATGGTTTGATATCAAATGAGTTGGTGGATGCTTCTAGGAGGTGGTGGCCAAAACTTATCTTGATTCTAGACTAGGATATGTCCATTTATTTAATTAAATTGTGCTCCCAAAAATCCTAGAATTATCCTACTAATTACATGCAAAGAATTGGTCAAAGTTGATGAGTTGGAAAATGAATCTTCTAGCACTAAGGGTGGCCGAAAAATGCATAATAAAATAAAGGGAAATGTTGATTATCTAGTCAACTAATAATCCTTGAAAGCCTTACTACTCCTTTAAATAATTTAGTGAGCTAACCCCTTAATTTAATAACTTAAATGAATTCATTTCTTAATCACCTCAAATAATTAAATTAAATCCTCAAACCTCCCTTTCTAACTTAAATGAACTTGGTTGCTAGCTAAATTAACTTCTGGAAATATTTCTCGAATCTTAAATTCTATCTCAAAACTCCAACTCCGGTCCGGCCTCACTGAAAATACTGAAATGCTAAAAAATCAAACTACTGAACTGAAATAATAAATAATTAACTTCAAATAAATGCATTTAAAATAATTATGCAATGAAGTCAATTAAATTTAAAAATCTAGAATTATGCATGGCTTATACGTCTACTGATTTACGGGTTCTACGGGTCAGTAGCAGAAGAATTGCTAAAGTCTTTCTAGATGAAATTCCGGATTTTCCTTATATCAGAGAGAGTGATTTCCGCTTTGATTTGATACCAGGTACTGGTTTTATTTTAGAAGTCCGTACAGAATGATACTGATTGATTTGAAAGAATTGAAATATCAGTTAGAAGATTTACTGACCAAAAGTTACATCTGATTGTATGTTCTCTGTAAAATACTTCAAATCTTATTATGGGTTGATGAATCCTGTATTCAGAGGTATTCTGATGATTTTATGCCGTTTATCTATGATATGTTGTGATATATTCGTGGCATATGACTGACTGAATCGAATATTTTGTATTGAAGGATCTGAGAACTGAAATTGTTGTATACAGAAGTTGTTCAGATATGAATCTTAATTGAAACAGATTGTATTCCAAGTATGTGATATCCGAATATGGTATACCGATTGATATTAACACAGCTGAGGCCGTGATCAGTGATTGAGAACGACACCGATGGCAGAAAAGTCAGAAATTTATTTTTTCATGAGTTTAGCAGATTATGATATGCGACTGTTGTTTTGAAATTTCTTACGAATTGTTATTGTTCTAAAACAGTATTTGAGACAGAGTATATTGTTTGGTGGACATTACATTCGAAGATGATATAGCAGTTGATCTAAACAACGTTGAAGATGTAATCGGTTAGTCAGATCGACAATATTGTCAGAAATTACGTTCTATGAGATTATTAGATCAGTATAGAGGACTGATATTTAGAATCTGGGCCGATATTGCTGTTATTCTGAATCCGTAGTGATACTGATTGTTGTATATTGTTGAGATTATATACAGTTCAAGCCGAATCAGAGCTGATTTTGAAAGTTACAGCAGTTCAGAATTTTGATCAAATGTTCAGGACTTGATTTCGATAAGCAGAATAGGGTGTCAATCAGAATATCAGGTAGGTACTACTGTATTATATGTGAGTAACCGACTTGTTTGTGCCGAATATTTCGAATCTGAAATGATAGATGTTTGTCAGAAGCGCACAGTAGTCAATTCAGTATTCTTGCTGGTAACAGAAAAGATATAATAATTCAAAAAGACAGTTTTGATATAAACAGAGGAGATCAGTTGAAGCAGAATTTGTACGGAAATATCTGAATCGTTGACAGATGAAAACAGAAAGATAGAAACCAGGAGATTGGTTATCTAGATTATCGGTTCTTGAATAGAAATGGGAGTACATTTCTATGGATTGTGTGACGATACTACTGAAATCTTGACAAGACTGTGCTGTGATGTGATTATGATTGACAGATTGCTCGAATATGCCTCTATTATGTTGTACAGGAAGATGTACAGACATGATTAGATGACTGAGATTTATGTAAGAAAAGGGGTCAGATTGTATTGAATGCCAAAGTTGATTATATCATACTATGATTTTTGATTGAGTCTGTACTTTTGGCAGAGTATACAATAAACTCTTTTATCTATTGTCTATAAATCGATGGATAGTCAGAGCGAACTATCCTGAGACGGGAGGATATCCAGGACATGTAGTGCTGGATTTTACCACTAGTTGACATGATTTATTGTCACTTTGTGAATGATCGTATAACTATAGCTATCAGATGAGTATTGAGATAGCTTCAGTTGCGGTATTGTAAAGTGAGAACTGTAAATTTCCTTTGCGTAGAGATATTATCTCGGAGATACCTGAGATTTGATCTGATAAGGTCAGAAATACGATAAAGAAAATTCCTGAGATTGGATCTGATAAGGTCAAAGATATGATAAAGAAAATGCAACTGATTCAGAAGAGAACGAAGACAGCTCAGAATAGACAGACTAAATAAGCCAACGTCAGACGATGACTGTTGATATTTGAGGCTGAAAATTGAATATAGCACTGACTAGGATAAACGGAGGTGGTAGCCGATGCTGATATTGATTTGTTAGCAGCGGTTGATTGGTATATACGGATGTTGTATAGCCAGTATTTTGCGATTGATTCGATCAGAATGATTTCGAGTGGTATTATGATATTATACTTCTTGAATGATTACTCCAGTCTGGAATCAGAGATCTGTGAAAGAAAGAAAATTCAGAACGAAGACTATTCTACTGTTTAATATACAGTTAAGTCTTCAGGGCATTAGAAATGTTACTTAAAAGACAGAATCTGATATGAGACTGAGATTTCAGTATTGTTTCAAGGAGATGAGTTTTCTGAGTAACCTCTCTTATACATTTCTTTCTTATATATATATCTGATTTGATTACCTGTGATTTCAGGGACGAAATCGTATCTTAGGGGGGGAGAAATGTAATGCCCGAGATTTTAGTTGATACTTTTGAGATTATTATGTGTTATGAATAAGGCGATGGAAGAACAGACGTGGAGAAGCGACGTTGCAAATTGAGTTTGTTGACAAAGAGAGAGACCGCATCCGCGCCAAGAAGTAGACCGCACCCGCGGTGTAAGGGCAGAAAGTTGGATTTTTTTATTTCAATAGCCACCGCACCCGCGCTTAAGCTTCTACCGCACCCGCGCTTGGAAGGCAGTAGGGTACGTTTTTGGGGCAGAATGTTCACCGCACCCGCGGTACCAAAGGGAGCGCACCCGCGGTCCAAGCTTCTGGAAAATTTGATGTATATCAGTACACTGAGCGCACTCGCGGTGCAAAAGTGAGCGCACCCGCGGTGTGACTTGCAGCATGAAAAATAAGCCACGTTTCCTGGTGTTGCATGTAATATATATATGATGTCTTCTTTCGAAATTCAGAGAGAAAAGAGTTGAGAATCTCTAGGGAAAAAGCTTTCTTGTTTTTGTAGGGTAAATTGTGAATTGTGAGAAATCCGTCCGTCCGATTTTGAATCCGACTTCAATTCTGAGTTCCTCTCGACACGAGCTACACAGGGACTTAAGTTTTATTACGTTTTGAGATGATTTGAAAATACGATGTTGATGGAATTGAATATGATTCATATATGTTGTTCTCGAGACAATAGACATGTATAATCAAAATCGGATTAAAGAACAGACTGTTTATGCAATTGTTATGAATTTTCAGAGTTGATTCAATTGTGGTTATACTGATTGATATCAAAATTATGTTGTTATCGATTATGAGGTGTTGGAATTGATATCTGATTTATACTGTATCGCTGAGTATATTGATATTATTCAGATTTGGATCAGATGAGTTGTTGATTCGAATATACTGATATTATATTGCCGGTATAGCGGGACTGTACAGAATTGAGATTATGATTCGTATTGATAGCGATTATGAGTTGTAAAATTATATCTGTGATGTTGAGATTGAAGGGGCTATCAAGACCGTATTATTATGTCGTTGAGACATCAGTAGATTAATTTTGATCAGATTCAGTAGTGATTGAGATTGCATTGTATGTCGTTGACATTGATCAGATTATGTCTTGATTTGAGTATTGATCAGTACAGGTTTTGAATTGAGTGATACATTGACACAGTCTATTCGATATTGTCATTTCAGATTTGAAATGGACAGATTTGACTTCGAGACTTCGACTTCGTCAGATCAAGAAGTCAAAGGTATAAGTCAACGTGGTATTGGGAGATCGACTCGAGTAGGATATACTTGAGTTTCCTAAATCACATACTTATTGTTGTTATATGCATTGATTTGATTTTATATGCTGTTCTATTGATTTATAGGAAGCATGTATTAGACGAGTATTAGACGAGTGATCTTGTGACAGAAGTTCCTGATAGTGGTGGGATAGCCACAGGCACATTGCACGATGTCACAAGATAGTGTATTGGTGATAGCGCCACAGTCTGTGACGGATAGGTCAAGACACTGGATGTTTGGTTATATCGACGTGGATAGAATCGGAGTTTCTTCAATTACTGTTGGTCGATATAGGATTACCAACGTCTGGAAACCGGGATCCCTAGACTAGGATTGAGTCTAGTCTGAGACGTGGAGTCACGAGTATGATTGGCAGTTTATATTGATTATATTTCTGATTTTGTTGCATGTTACTGATATCTATTACATGTTTTACATGCTTTTACATTGTTTATATAACTGCATGTTTTGTTGATTTATATTGGGATTTATTTCTCACCGGAGTTATCCGACTGTTGTCTTGTTTGTATGTGTGCATGGCAACAGGTGGGATAGAATCAGGGTCAAAAAAGAATGAAGCTGGACTAGATAGCGTGGAGATCCGGGCTCAGAAGTAAACTAGGAATCATCACTTGATATATAGTAGTGGAACCTAGTTGAATCATTGTAGGAAATACAAGACTTGTACTTTTATGTATAATGTGTATTTTAGATTGATTTATCTTACGTTTCCGCATTGTATTTAAAAAAAAAAAAATTTAGACCATGTTTATTATATTGATTGAATAATTCCTAAGAATGATTAAAATTGGAATTAGCGTCCGGGTCCCCACAGGTGATCCATCAGTTAGAACAACAGTTGTGTTTGCTTTCATAATTTTCATGGGTCCGTCAGTTATGAGTACCACATTTCATCGTCTTGTGCAGCTAAATGAGCGTGCATTCTGATTTTCCAATCATAAAACTCCTCTCTGGAGAACATAGGGATCTTGTTGAATGAAGACATGGTTATCAGTTTGAGCATATGCAATATTCAATACAAGATTTTAATCGCTCTAAGACCAATTGTTAGGACCGTTTAAGGATGATGATGTGTTTAGAAAGGGGGTTGAACAAACACTTCGGCCTATGTAATTTTTTTCGAATATAAATCTGTTCTTTAAGGAACTGATTCAGAAATCTTGTGTGTCGATATCAATCAGTTAACTAATGATTGTAGTACGGAAATAAACTGAAAGATAGATTGAATAATTTTGGATAAAGTATTGAAAACAGAATTAATAGAATGATGAACACAAAATTTTTTATGAATGTTCAGAGTCTTCAACTGTTCCTACGTCACCCCTTCTATCTCAAGGATATGATTTCACTAAAAGACTTTAATTGATTACAAAGATTTGTAATAACCCACTTCAATTGGACTTATTCAATGCCAAACTGAAACTCTTAGATTATCTTCTTTACTTATCAGTTTGATAACTGGATAGCTCTAGTAAGTAGTCTAATGGCACAAATACAACAATGAAGTAAGAGCTAAATTCTGCGATTTTTAAACTGAATAAACTTGAGAGTAAATCGCAAATAACTTATAGTTGTTCTATTGGTATTTTGTTTCGTCTCGTAACCTTTCTTCAACTGAACTTATCAACTATAATAAGTTTTGATCCCAACGGTCATATTGAATGCATTTAATGGTTAATATCCATTGAATCGTCTTCTAGTTCATGTAGATGAATTTATTCTGATAGAGGTACGATGTATCAGACTGTTTTTTTCATATGTTCTGCTTTGGTACAGACTATCAGTTTGTCAGCTGAGTTATTTCAAAATAGAGCCGATGACGTGGCTAACTGATCAGGAGTCAAACCGGTCTACTGATTAGTTCAGCTAGACTACGTCAGTTCTAATTAATGTCTTCTCAGTTTGAACAATTCAATTGAGATATGTCATTTCAGTTCAGTTTTGCGAAGTCTTCAGTTATGATCTTCAATCTGTTTACTGAGCTTTGAGATTTATTTATTCTTATAAGAACTTTAGTCTATTAATTTCATTTCTTAATCCATTTAAGTCCAATAAGTCTTCTTTCAGTTACGACCTCTCAGTTATGTCATTTCATTTGGTTCTTCATTTCTTTTACTGATTTGTTTGCAAACTCTGAAACTTATAAATTACAACAGAGGGTATTGATGTTGATGTTGATGTTGAAGGAGCTGACAAGGAGAAAGGATCATCTAAGAAGAGGAGCGAGAATACAAGAAAGAAATGTAAGTCTCTAGACTCTAAGGTTAATACTGATATTGATATCAATTCCCTATCCTTTCTTTAAAGAGCAAAGCGACTGCAACTGGATAATCAATTTTCAAAATTTATTAAAATATTTAAGAAGCCACACAAAAATATTTCGTTTACAGAAGCTTTAGCTTAAATTCTGTAAAGACCTCGCATCGCATTATCGTAAATCATATTTTGATTCTTTATAATTCGTCAAATTTGTAATATTATTAAGAGCATGAAGTATATAATTGACAATGAAGTAATAAAATATGTTGTGATAATGAAAGATTGTATTAGTAATTGATTTATGTTTCAGAAGTCTGATGAACCGCAATAGAGAAGTGACATATGTTACATTTTTAGCAGAATTATATGAGTATTATTTCAAATATTTAAATGAAACCAATTTCATTGGAAAGCTAATACATAGCACTAAAACTTTTGTGTTTTGAGTTTTGTCCAAATTTATTTCGAATAAGGGCAAAAGCATCCCAAAATGTATCATATGCATTGAAGTTCTTGCACTGACACATTTTATGAGAATGAGCATAACTTTTGTTTCAAATGTTCAAATTGAGAGAGGTTAACGGAATATGAAAGTCATAGATCTACAACTTTCATGTTGATGACTTTTGCTAATTCGAAATGTAAAATAGAGTTTCGAATATAATAAAGCACGCACTCGAGCAGGAAGTTGCGCACCTGTGTGCCAAGCTATGCCAAACTCCTTTCGGACAGCAACAGTCGCGTGGCCGTGCTACGCGCACTGCCTCAGCTGCACACAATTTAAGGTTGATAAGAATGGATTTTTTCATACGGTTTTCAATTTCCTCGAAGCGTTATCGAAATGTAAAACAAATTATAAATTTGGAATTCTCGGGTTGAGAGTGTTCTTTTGAGGTAATTTTATTTTTGTTTCAGTACCTTTATTTATTGAATTCTTGAAATAGTATGTATTTGAATTAGAAATCAATATATGCGATAGAATAGCCGATGAGAAACTAACTTTCAAAGTCAGAATTGAATTATGTTATGATTTCAACTTTATATTAATTTTCAAAGTTTCAAAACAATTTTTAAACTTCAAATTTTGATTGTAAATGATTATATGTATAATAATAATAATTTTATAACAATGAGTCATTAATATTTATTATGCGATATAATTATCCTAATAATATAAAGGTTAAACTAAATAGCGTAGAACAAATTGATACATTCAAACACGCTATTAGAGTTGCATTTGAATGAATTCACTTATTGAAATGAATATTTTGATTATGTAGATTGATTTTCTGTATTTAAATCCAAATATTGGATACAACTACAATAAACATGGGGACGAAGAATTAAGGTATGTTGCGTCGAGTAACATATGACAGGTATTTGTGCCATATGATATATGATTGATTTGATTTGACTGAAAATACATGTCTATATGTCTTATTTGTTGGGTTGATGTGGCATACATGACATTCATGATTGGTAGATCGATGTGTAAAATAAATATTTTGTTAGCACACATCATTTTATACATACATCGATATATGACATGTACATTGAGCTATTATCCTTGGATACCTTTATATCATTGGATTTTTATTATGGGGTTTTGAGCACGATATTATGTTTAGCATTATGTGACTCATAACACCATAGTCATTCGTGGTCCCTATGATTGATTAGTTGAGATTTGGGATTTCATGGCGCTTTGACGACGCTATCATACGGATATTCCTTTATACTTGACTGAGACCGGCGTGCCATCTCGAGCATTGATTTAATAACGATTCGATTGATTCCGATACATGCTCAGTGGATGAGCATTTGACCAGATATCTCCACGACATTCATGCATTGCATATCATATATCATTGTGTAAATACATGTTTTATTTATTATGGCTATTCTATACAAAGCGTTTGCTCACCCCAAGAGTTGTTGTTGTTGTCTTTGTGTGTGGACAATGCAGATATTCCAGGTTATAAGAAAATCGGAGAGGATACTTCTGGAGGGAGTCACATCTGAGTTGAGGTTGAGTGGTCTATCCCAGTGTATATGTGTATCTATATACCAGGCATATCTCAGGGATATGAGTTGTTTGTATGTAGTTGATTTCAGTCATGTGTGGGCTTATTTTATGATGTAATGTGTTTAGACGAAACTTTATTATATACTATTTTTAGTATTGTAATTATATTTGACACATTTTGGGTTCATTGTAAAGGAAATTTTTACTCGTTTTCAGCTGTAATTAATTAACTCTAATTAAATTAAATTTTAATAATGATTAGGAGTTAAAGGTCCCTCAAATGCCCTCTTATGCAAAAATTTAGAAGGAGATTTTATCGAACAAGAGGAAACTAGTAGAATTTGAGACAATAAAGCTTTCAGTGAATGTTCTGCATTTTTACAAAAAATAAATTACCTCTGAAGCTTAAGGACCCAAGTAGCTTCTTCATTTATTGTACCATTGAAAGTTCATTATTTAGCAAAAAATTGTGTGATCTTGGTGCAAGCATAAACTTAATACCTTATTCATGCTTTGAGAAGCTAGGAATTGGTGAAGTTAAGCCAACTACAATTTCCCAACAATTAGCTGATAGATCTATTAAATACCTTAGGGGAGTGGTAGAGAATGTCTTAGTGATGATTAGCAAGTTTATTTTCCATTAGACTTTGTTGCGTTGGATATGGAAGAGGATCGTGAGATTCCTCTTATTTTTCATATACCCTTTTAATCACTGGATAAGCTGTGATAGATGTGCAAAAAGGTGAGTTCGTCATAAGATTGAATGATGAGAGTGTGGTGTTTAATGTTTTCCATTCTATCAAATATCACAATGATGTTTCAAACTGTTCTAGAATTGATGCTATTAATGAGTTAGTTGAGTGTGATATGCATGACTTAATTTGTAGTTGAAAAGTGTAATTTATTTCACTTTTATTACTTGTTTTTAACTTAGAATTATGTGATTCTTGAGCAGTTTATTTGATTTGTTGTTGTTTTTGTTGTTATAGTTTGGAAGTATAGAATAAGAGTGTGAAGTAATAAAAGTGTTGAATTGGAAAGTGCAAAAAGATAAAAAATACAGTAGCTACAGCGCACCCGCGCTACATTTTATACCGCACCCGCGGTAAGCAAGTGCACCCGCACTGACACAGGCAGCGCACCTGCGTTCATACACCAGAACGAGGACCGCACCCGCGGTCTTCAAAAAACAGAATCCGGAAATTCTGTAACATTGTGTGCTGCGCGTGGAAGTTAAGACTTTTGTGTGCTACGATTCCTATCTTGTCTGGACTATATTAAGAGATCATTTGCTACTATCTAGGGCATTGGGGAACCAAAGGAAGAGAGGAGGTGGCTGCTACAAGATTGAAGAATCAAATTCATCAAGTTTTGAGGAACTCTTTTGTACAACTCCGGGAACGGAATCAGCTCTTCAAACTCTTGTTATAAGTTCTTCTTTCCTTTGTTTTTCATTTGTTATGTCTTATTTTGAAACTATGTTGTGTTGTTTTGATTGTGTTATTATGAACTAAGTTTTAATTCTAGAGGAATGATGGAACAAAACTAGAAACCATGTGTTAGAAGTTATAAATTAAGTTATTTAAGTTCTTCATATTGTTCATTTGTATTGTTCTAATCTTAATGCTTTCAATTTATTGGCTATATTTTGAATGATTTATATGTTTACAATTTATCACTCGGAAGAGGAAGTTATAAACAAGAAAAAGATCAAATACATCAATGGTATTTATAGAGTTCGGAAGGCCTATAATTCTATCGAAGCCTATAGAGAATTTATTGCTTGTTGTGTTATTTAATTGTAAATTGTTGATGGGAATGTCACAATTCATTTTTAGATAACAAATATCTACCTATTACTTGGAAGAGGGAGTAGATAATAATATGATTCTTTGCTAATGAATAAAAAAGGACTTTTATAACAAACTATTAAGAATTACACATGGTGGATAGTTGCATGAAATCGGACCTCTAGATCTTTTATCTCATTGTTATTTGCTAAAATTTGGTGTTCTATATATCTATATTTAATTATTTTTAAATCTATTTTCAATTTAGTCATTCATAAAATCAAATCCTTAAATTAATTTTTCTAAATAAAGTCAAGATTATTTTAATCACAAGCATTAATATACATTTATATACACACTCCTCGTGGGATCGACACTTGTACTCGAAAATATATTTTACTATAATTTGACGTCGTGCGCTTGCGAGCAATCAAGAAAACACGCAACAAATTTTTGGCACCGTTGCCGGGAAGTGTTTATTTTAAATTTATATTAGTATTGTTACCAATTAGTCTTGATTTTAATTTAGAGTTGTTATTATAGTATTACAATAAACATTGATTTGTTTCTTATCCTTGTTTGACAGTGCATGCGAAGATCGCAAAATCTTGACTTGCTTATCTTTGATCCTGAGATCGAAAGAACCACAAGAAGATTAAGAAAGGCAAGAAGAGAAGAGATTCAAGCAATGGCTGACAACAGAGATAACAATACCCTTCAGAGATCATTTTAGGCCGGTATTAAATACTCATTATTCAGGAATAGCACGAGGGACTATTAATGAAACAACTTTGAACTCAAACCTGCATTAATAAACATGGTTCAACAGAAGTTTGGGGGAGCAGCTACCGCAGATCCTCATCTACATCTCAGAACATTCCTCGAAATCACTGACACGGTAAAAATAAATGGTGTTTCTGATGATATAATTCGATTGCGCTTGTTTTCTTTTTCTCTTAGGGACCAAGCAATAGGATGGCTCCAATCGCTTTCTTTGGGGAGTATCACTACATGGCAGGAGTTAGCAACCAAGTTCCTTGCTAAATATCTTCCACCTGCGAAGTCTGCAGAGTTGAAAATTGAGATAAGTACTTTTAGGAAGACTGACTTTGAGCAATTATATGAGGCTTGGGAACGGTATAAGGAGTTGTTGAGGAGGTGTCCAAACCATGATTTTGAAGATTGGGTACAGATTGAATTGTTTTACAATGGTTTGAATGGACAAACAAGAGGCACTGTGGATGCAGCAGCTGGTGGCACGATATTTGCCAAATCACCTGATCAAGCATATGATTTGCTTGAACAGATTACCATTAACTGTTATCAGTGGCCGTCTGAGAGGTCAGGAGTAAAGAAACAAGCTGGAATTTATGCCGTAGATCCTATTACATCACTGACCGCACAAGTTTCAGCTTTAACAACTCAAATTGCAGCTATGAATAAAGCAAGTACAACAGAGGTTGAAAATGCATCGGTTGTTACTGAAGAACCACAAATTCCTGATGAGGCTCATTATATCAACAATAGGAATTTTGGTGGCTACGGAGGATATCGAGGTAACCCTCCCCCGAACACTTATCATCCTGTTTTGAGAAATCATGAGAAGTTTTCATATGCTAATAATAAGAATGTGTTGAATCTTTCACCGGGGTTCAATACATCAAAGGGGGAAGGAAAACCTTCACTTGAGGATCTAGTTGGGACATTTGTTGCTGAATCTAGTAAAAGGATGGCTAGGACTGAATCTCGTCTTGATGGCATGAAAACTCACATGGGAAATATGGGTGCCACAATGAAATCATTGGAGACACAGATTGGACAGTTGGCTAACGCATTGAGAGATCAAAATAGAGGTCAATTCCCAAGTAATACTGAAGTGAATCCAAAGGAGCAATGCAAAGCTGTAACTTTGAGAAGTGGAAGAGAACTTGAGGTTAAAAAATCCAAAGAGAATGAGGAAAGCGAGAAGACAGTTGAAGAAGTTGAAACCGAGGGATCTAAAGCTGAAGTTGAAGTTGAACAACCTCCAGTATTTAAGCCGACTCTTCCATACCCACAGAGATTTAGGAAGAAAATTATTGATGATCAATTTGCAAAATTTTTGGAGATTTTCAAGAAGATTTACATCAACATTCTATTTGCTGATGCTTTAGAGCAAATGCCAAACTATGCTGTAATGACCGAGAATTGTAGGTTGATAAAACAAAATTATGAAATGTTGCATGGACATAGGACCGCACCCGCACAGCAACACCTATCGCACCCGCGATTATTTACCCTGAATTTTGGAATGTGTTGCCGAAGAGACACCGCACCAGCGGTGTAAACAAGACCGCACCCGCGGTTTTGACTCATGAAATGTGGAAGATTTACAGTAACAAGACCGCACCCGCGGTGCAAAAGCCGGCGCACCTGCGGTCATTATTCTGAAATTTTGGATGTGATACAGTAGGGTGAGCGCACCCGTGGTACATAACTAAGCGCACCCGCTGTCGATGATTGACTGACGATTTCGGTTGGGATTAATTCTAGCAAGCGGACTAGGTCAAGGTTATAGTAAATGGACGAACAGTCCAAGTATCGATCCCACAGAGACTATTGTTTAATTACCAAGATTTAATTATTTTATTTAATTTTGGCAAACAATAACGAGCGATTTGATTATTATTTCAACTAAGTGAATTTTAAACTAATTTATGCTAATTTAATGGCTAAATCAAATATCAGAGAAGCTTGGAACTTGGGATTTTCAAATTTTAATAGAATGACCGGGAACTCACGACGGTAACAAACTCTGATTAGATTCAAGCACTGGAATTATTCAACGAGCAATTATTCGAAGTCACGATGCAATCCTCCAATTTAATTATAAATCTATTTCTAGCATTTATAATCCTATTTTCATTTAACAGTCCAATTATTTCTAATTGAATTTAATTAAACAAAAATGCATGCATCAACGATAGAATTACAGCTGTCGCCTAAAATCGCACACTGAAACCGAGTACTATTTCTTGTCGATTTAACCGTGTGTTGATTAATATTTTTGAAGCTAAATTCAATCTATTCCCTTTCGAGTCAAGATCGAACGAAAAACATGCAAATAATTGGCCAGATTAAAAGCACGAAAATTATAAAAACATTAATCAATAACACAACTAATTTCATAAATCAAACAACCCAATGAATAAACAAAAATCAATCGTTTGTCCCTATCGTGGTCCCGATCACAAGAGGGAATTACTCCATAAATTCAAAACTAAAATCAAATTTAATATTCGAATTCATGTCTAAAAAAAATTAAGAAAACAAGAGAGGAGAAATTCTCAATGATGGTGAGCGGATCTTGCGTGTAAAGTGTGACATTTTTCCTCTCGTTTCTCCCAGTCGTCGCCGTCTTCAAGAGTCTCAAAGCTTGCGCCTCTTTTTCTCCTCCAAGTCGGCCGTCTCCTCCGAATTTTTAACAACCCTTCTTTTCTTCTCCCTGTTTTTTTTCCTTTTTTATTTTCTCCCAAATCACGAGCAAACCTTCGCCAAAATCTCGATCTGATATCGTGTACACGGACCCCGTGCCTGCATCCGGAGAGGGGTCCGTGTAGACTCTGGATTTTGCTTCCTCGAGCTTCTGAGGCATGGACCCTTACACGGGGTCCGTGTATGGGTCCGGGTAGTCTCAGATTTTCTCTTCTTTGGGGGTTGATGTACACGGACCCTTAGACGGGGTCCGTCCCTGGGTCCGGGTGTTCTCCTTGTGAAGTTTTGCTATTTTTCCGGGTATTTCATGACATGGCACTGCGACGCTTGAATTTTCTTTCATTTCTTTGGCTTTCACCATCTTTTGGTCAAACCTGTAAATAGCCATAATGAGACGAAATAAGCGCGAAACTCGGAATAAAAATTCCAGATACGCACGAATAGACAAAATAAGATCCCTAAAATGCTATATAATTCGTGCTTATCAACTCCCCCACACTTAACCTTTGTTCGTCCTCGAACAAATCAGACAGAAAATAAAGATGAGAAATATCTCAGATTCAGAACTCAGGTACCACAATCAAAACTTCTCAATTTGTCAAACTCTTTCACCCCCGGTCAAAGGATCACGCTTCGCATATCACAAGATTAGTTTTCGCCGCAATTCAAGATTCAAACATTTACCCAGTAAAGATCAACAGAAGAAGATGTGTGTAGTGTGCAGGTTAGACTCGTACTCATCACCAGCTACTTGGTTTCATGATCACTTATTTTCATTTGTTATCGAAACGCCCCATATGCTTGACTTTCATACCTCTCTCTACTAAATGTTGAATGACGATGACTTTGTTAATAGGTCTTTTCAAGCTTATAACGTAAGGCCACGGTTCACGGT
Organism: Primulina tabacum; assembly: GCF_025594145.1. Lineage (NCBI taxonomy): Eukaryota > Viridiplantae > Streptophyta > Magnoliopsida > Lamiales > Gesneriaceae > Primulina > Primulina tabacum. The sequence continues at coordinate 22,581,212 of NC_134561.1, read as the reverse complement.
TACAATAGAAGGTATGAAAATCAAAAGTGAGAGGGAATAAAAATATAATCCTGCAGCACAGTCATCCAACTTTTGACTTATCACCAATTACTATATTTTCATCATTTTCAGAGCTCTATCGTCTCCTTTTCTTTCTCATTGTCCATCAACTTTCACCCACGGATTTTTTTTTCGGGTGTTTTCAATACCATACACTTCTTTTTTCTTTTTTTTTCTCATAAATAAAGATTCATCGACTCCTTCACACATAATTTTTCAACCCATTAGAGTAATTCAAACATTTCAATGTGCACAGGAGGTTTATTCCTCTCACGTGTAGGTAGGAAAAAGTGTATAGGCTAAGATTCAGGTAGTTGATACGGGACATTGAATAATGTACGAATGGGGGCTAATTGTGTGTCATTGACACACACCATTCGATTTTTACAGGCTCAAAAAGGGTTACTAGAGACAATAAATGATGTATCGGTCAGGCTTAAAAGGCTCAAACGGTCTAAAAATCGCCTAAATCATCCCTAAGTCACCATCGTTCGTATTTTCGCTTCGAGGGCTAATCAGACAAGTTCTAGGGATCGTTGTTCGATTTCTCTATATATATTTTTTTTTAAGTTCACATTTCACCAATTCGCATTCAATGAGTAAAAGTTTGACCACGTGCATTGAACAAAATGTTGATACAAAACTGGTTCATGTTTGACTCTCTCCTTGAAACTACGACTCCTCTCACTCAATACTAGGCATGAAACAATTTTCCGGGTAATCCAAAATCTAACAAATTAATCCGATTATTAAGTGAAACAAGAGTTCTTTGTCTATCAATAGTCTCATCCTACGTTAAAAGTGTTGTTAAGTGTTTGTGTAACGACGTGAAACAAAACTGACCCACCCCCACACTTTGATAACGACACTGCCCTCAGTGTAAAGCAATATAAAATGACCGATGAAGACAGTTAGATCAAACAAAATAAAACACCACCCTGGACAAATGTCGAGTCAGTGCTGAAAATGTGGTAGAAATCAGTAACTCCTGAAAGGCACGACATCGAACACACAAGGAAACGTAAAAAGGAAAAGGGGAAGCACACAAACACACGATTAAAGTTCAAATGATAATAACGAGAAACAACATGTTTGAAAACATCAATACCAACATAAAAAATGAAATGGTTAAATCCAGAAAAACGCATAAAGTTCTCCACACATCCTAACAAAATAAAACTACTGCTCGTCCTCTGATCCCAGTTCTAAGTTCATGAACTCATCGAGTGCAGCTCTTTCCCAGGGTGGGGCATAGGCGTCGGGAGACTGTTGCTCGATACGAGCCAAGCGGGATGGTCAGCGCGACTTTATTCTGAGATTTCCTGAAATTTGAGGGCACGGACCCCGTGTAGGGGTCCGTGTACAGGTCCGTGGAGGCTCTGGAATCTGGAATTTTTGAAGGTTAAGTACACGGACCCCGTGTAGGGGTCCGGGGTAGGGTCCGTTCAGACTCGGTATCAGAAAACGATTTTTATTTTTTTATTTTTTTATTTTTTAATTTTTTTTTGAAAAATATAGGAACCAAACCATGCCATAAATGTACAATTCTATAGATCTATACATGAAATTTGAAACTCAATCAAGCACACAAGATGCAAGAATTGTACAGAAACTTCCCTGGTCAATTTGTGGTTTTGAAACCGATCGCCCTGATAGATTCTCCTACACTTGAGAAATTCCACCGCCAGTAGATAAATTACCTGCACCACCATTCACTGAGATTAACTCACGAACAATGCGAGAAAAAACAAAAAGAAAGTAAATTAGAACAAATAAAATAAACTAAACGTATGAAAGAAAAATAAAACTAAACACTGGGTTGCCTCCCAGCAAGCGCCAAATTTATAGTCTATAGCTCGACTATACTCCCCTATTCATTATGGGTTCTGCAGAGCCACGGTGATCGGCTCGTCTGGCATAGCACCACCATGATAAACCTTCAGCCTATGCCCATTCACTTTAAATGTTCCAGTTGCTTCGCTAGTGATCTCCACTGTCCCATAAGGGAAAACTTGCGTGATGGTGTAGGGTCCTGACCACCGTGAACGCAACTTACCTGGCATCAACTTCAGTCGAGAATTATATAACAATACCTGTTGACCCACCACAAATTCTCGCTGAACAATGTTCTGATCATGCCAACGTTTGGTTTTCTCCTTGTAAAGCTTGGCATTTTCATACGCCTCCAACCTAAACTCATCCAATTCATTTAGCTGCAGCACTCTCTCGTCACCTGTGGCTTTAGCATCAAAATTCAGAAATTTAGTAGCCCAATAAGCCTTATGTTCAAGTTCTACAGGTAAGTGACATGACTTTCCAAACAATAATTTGAAAGGGGACATGCCAATGGGGGTTTTAAAAGCGGTGCGGTATGCCCATAGTGCATCGTCGAGTTTTCTAGACCATTCTTTCCTCGAAGCACCGACAGTCTTCTCAAGAATGCGTTTAAGTTCTCGGTTCGAAACCTCGACTTGGCCACTAGTTTGGGGGTGGTAAGGTGTTGCCACCTTATGTCGGACCCCATACTTAGCCAACAGACTGTCAAACTGACGATTACAAAAATGAGTACCCCCATCGCTGATAATGGCTCTAGGTGTGTCAAAACGTGAGAAAATATTTTTCATAAGAAATTGAACGACAACCCTAGAATCATTAGTTTTGCATGCACTTGCTTCCACCCACTTAGATACGTAGTCTACAGCCACCAAAATATACTTGTTCCCAAAAGAAACCGGGAACGGACCCATGAAATCGATACCCCACATCAAATAATTCACACACAAGAATATTATTGAGAGGTAATTCATGTCTCCTAGAGATATTACCTGTTCGCTGACAATCTGGACATTTTGTGACATATTCATGCGCATCCTTAAACAAACTAGGCCAATAAAAACAAGATTGGAGGACTTTGGACGCAGTTCTAGTTGCCCCAAAGTGGCCTCCAGCCGGACCAGCATGACAATGAAACAAAATTTCACTTACCTCTTCCTGGGGTACACATCTACGGATTATACCGTCTGCACATATTCTAAACAAATAAGGATCCTCCCAAAAATAATATTTCAAATCGGAGAAAAATTTCTTCTTTTGCTGATAAGTAAAGTGGGGAGGAATGAACTTACTTGAAAGATATTTAACAAAATCAGCATACCATGGCAGATTGGTGATCTCAAAGAGTTGCTCATCTGGAAAACTGTCTCGAATAATGTCATTGCTTTGAATCGGGTTTTCCAAACGAGAAAGATGGTCTGCAACTTGATTCTCTGTGCCCTTCCTATCGATTATTTCCAGGTCAAATTCCTGCAACAGAAGAATCCAACGAATTAGCCTTGGTTTCGCATCCTTTTTAGACATTACGTATTTCAAGGCTGAATGGTCGGTGTTCACGACAACTTTACTCCCTATCAAATATGATCTAAACTTATCCAACGCAAACACCACGGCAAGGAGCTCTTTTTCTGTAGTGGCATAGTTCAGTTGGGCAGCTGACAGTGTCATGCTAGCGTAGTAGATGACATGAATGCACTTTCTCTCTTTTGTCTCAACACTGCCCCTAGCGCTGTGTCGCTTGCATCACACATCACCTCAAATGGCGACCCCCAGTCAAGTGCTATCATCACAGGTGCTGTGATCAATTTCTCTTTCAAAATCTGAAATACCTGCACACACTCAGCAGAAAAATCAAAAGGCACATCTTTTATCAGTAAATTAGTCATAGGCTTGGCAATGCTAGAAAAATCTTTTATAAAGCGTCTGTAGAATCTCGCATGCCCAAGAAAACTACGCACTCCTCTAATGTTGGTTGGGGCTGGGAGTTTCTCAATCACTTCTATCATTGCCTTATCAACCTCAATCCCATTTTCAGAAATTTTATGCCCCAACACTATTCCTTCTCTCACCATGAAATGACATTTTTCCCAGTTTAAGACCAAATTCGACTCCTCGCATCTCTCCAAAACCTTAGACAGGTTAATTAAACAAGTATCAAATGAGGAGTTAAATACAGAAAAGTCATCCATGAATATCTCAATGAACTCCTCAATCATATCATGAAAAATCGCCATCATGCATCGTTGGAAAGTCGCTGGTGCATTACATAGACCGAATGGCATTCGTTTATATGCAAATGTCCCATAAGGACAAGTAAAAGTGGTTTTCTCCTGATCTTCAGGGTCAATGGGAATTTGCATATAACCAGAATAACCATCCAGAAAACAATAAAAAGAATGGCCAGCTAGCCTTTCCAACATTTGATCAATAAATGGAAGGGGGAAGTGATCTTTACGGGTGGCGTCGTTAAGTTTTCTATAATCGATGCAAACACGCCACCCTGTAACAGTTCTCGTGGGAATTAATTCATTATTATCATTTTTCACAACAGTGATCTCACCTTTCTTTGGAACAACTTGGACTGGACTGACCCACCTACTGTCAGAAATCGGGTAAATAATACCTGCGTCCAGTAGCTTAATCACCTCTTTCTTCACCACCTCTTGCATAGCTGGGTTTAGACGTCTTTGGGGCTGAGTAGATGTCTTGTGATCGGACTTTATCAGAATCTTGTGCATGCACATAGAAGAGCTGATCCCCTTAATGTCTGCGATGCTCCAGCCGATGGCTTTTATGTTGTCCCTCAGCACTCGCAACAACTTTTCCTCTTCAGCTCCTGTCAAAGTCGAAGAAACTATTACAGGCAGTTTATCATTATCAAGCAAGAATAAATATTTCAAGTGCGAAGGAAGAGGTTTTATCTCTAGGATCGGGGCTTCTTCGATGGATGACTTTAAAGGTCTTGGGACATGCCCAAGCTCCCCAATCCTAGAGTTTACCGTTTTCGACAGTGGTCTGCCTGCCTCCAAATAGGAGATACATTCATAAAGCTCTTGATTTCCCAATTCTTGTGGAGATGAATGAGTTAAGCAAACCTCCAAAGGGTCCTCACCGATCAGTCCCTATAAATCACACTCAACAAACTCATCAGTAGCATCCATTCGAAAACAATCAGAAGTATCACTAGGATATTTGATGGACTGAAAAACATTGAATATGACACTCTCTTCATTAAACCTCAAGACTAATTCTCCCTTTTGCACATCTATCAAAGCTTTCCCGGTGGCTAAGAATGGCCTCCCTAAAATAAGAGGGATCTCTCGATCCTCCTCCATGTCTAGCACAACGAAATCCACCGGAAAGATAAACTTATCAACTTTCACCAACACATCCTCTACAACTCCCCTAGGATATTTAATTGATCTATCAGCTAACTGGAGGGTAATTGAAGTTGGTTTCACCTCACCTATCTCTAACTTCTCAAAACAAGAGTATGGCATTAAGTTAATGCTTGCACCTAAGTCACACAAAGCTTTACTAAAATTTGAAGTTCCAATAGTGCAAGGGATAGAAAAACTACCTGGATCCTTAAGCTTCGGAGGGAGTATATTTTGTAAAATTGCAGAACATTCCTCCGAAAGCTTAACTGTCTCAAAGTCAACCAATTTCCTCTTGTTTGATAAAATCTCTTTAAGAAATTTGCATATGAGGGCATTTGAGCTAAAGCTTCTGCAAATGGAATATTTATATGCAGATTTTTGAAAATCTCAAGAAATTTTGAAAATTGAGTATCCAATTGCAGTTGCTTCGCTCTTTGAGGAAAGGGGAGTGAGTTAATATCAATATTGTAGTTCGAGTTTAGAGACTTACCTTTCTCCCTGGCGTCCTCTGACCTGTGCTTGGATAATTCCTTCTTCTTCACATCTCCTTCAGCATCGATCACTTCCTGCTTCATGGGAGACGTCACCGTGACTGCATTGACACATTTTGGATTCTATTCCGTGTCACTAGGTAGTGTACCCAGAGCTCGTGTAGCCATTTGTTTCGCTAACTGCCCTAGTTGCGTCTCCACTCTTTGCATCATGGCATCATGGTTTTGCCATCTCATCTCATTCCCAGCTATGTACTTGGCAAGCATATCCTCAAGATTCGACTTGCTATCCTGTGGCTTGAAACCGGGTGGCATAGACGGTCCAGCACCTTGCGGAGGTTTAGGTGGTTGTTGAGGAGGTTTTTGTTGTGTGGGATGCTGTGGAGGATTAAATTGTAGTTGCTCGATAGCATTTTCTGGTTGCCTCCACCCAAAATTCGGATGATTCCTCCAGCCCGGATTATATGAGAAACTGTATGGATTATATTGTGGACGACCTTGGTTCCCACATAATTTATTGAATCCCCCCCAAAGCACTGTATTCCCTCACAAGACATATCTAGTATGAATGGCACGTCACTAGATGAACCTCCAACCATTTCAGCACTTCCTTGAATTTGATTCACTGACTTGACTGGTATTGATTTCTGTGCTTGTAATTGTGCCATCTGATGTGTCAATCCATCAAGTTTCGGTGTAATTGCTGTTAAAGCATCCATCTCAAGGAATCCGATCTTCTTCTCCCTTCGGTTATCTTGCCAACCCACATTGCTTTCCGCCATATTCGAGATGATTTCAAGTGCTGCAGTTGGCGTTTTCCTATATAAGCTTTAGTTGGCTGCCGATCGAGCATAGATCTCACAGAAGGATCTACCCCATAATAGAATGTCTCAACTTGTTGTCCTATTGAAAAGCCATGCCTCGGGCACATCCTCAACATCTTTTTAAATCTTGCCCATGCTGAATTCAGTGATTCCCCATCTCTCTACCTGAAAGATGTGATCTCATTCCGCAATTGTGTAATTTTAGTTGGGGAAAAGTACCTGTGTAAGAATACCTCAACTAATCCATCCCATGTAGTGATTGAACCAGCTGGCAGATCACGAAGCCATTCCATAGCGTCTCCTTGCAGGGAGAATGGAAACAGTCTGAGACGAATGGCATCAGTACTCACCCCATTGCACTTGATTGTATCACAGATTGACAGAAAATTTTCTAGATGTGCATTGGGATCTTCAGAAGGTGATCCTCCAAATTTGACTTGAAGTTGGATCATCTGGATGATGCCCGGTTTAAGCTCAAATGTATTTGCCTGTATTGTGGGACGCACAATACTAGACCCATAACCTCCGAACGCGGGTCGATGAAGTTCCATCAACGTAGGATTATCCTCTTCTCCGGCCATTTCCTCGACCTCTGGTTTACGGTCTAATTCAGATTCTGCTTCAGATTCAAATTCCAGAGTTAAGTCATTGTTCCTTCGAGCTCTGCGGATACTGCGGAGAGTGCTTTCATTCTCAAGATCAAGTGGCACTAGATTCCTGACGTCTTGAGCACGGCTCATATAACACGAGCTAACCCCTGAAATCAAAAATTTAAGTGCACGATTTAAGCTCCAAAAGAGTATAAAAAGCTAAAAAAAAGTTAATTAAGATGCTAAAGAAAGAATGAAAAATTTTAAAACTAAGAGTAAAAGCCTAGTCTCAAACAAATAATTTATCCTAATATCAAATAAATAGTCCCCGGCAACGGCGCCAAAAACTTGACCGACGATTTCGGTTGGGATTAATTCTAGCAAGCGGACTAGGTCAAGTTATAGTAAATGGACGAACAGTCCAAATATCTATCCCACAGAGACTATTGTTTAATTACCAAGATTTAATTATTTTATTTAATCTAGGCAAACAATAACGAGTGATTTGATTATTATTTCAACTAAGTGAATTTTAAACTAATTTATGCTAATTTAATGGCTAAATCAAATATCAGAGAAGCTTGAAACTTGGGATTTTCAAATTTTAATAGAATGACCGGGAACTCACGACGGTAACAAACTCTGATTAGATTCAAGAACTGGAATTCTTCAACGAGCAATTATTCGAAGTCACGATGCAATCCTCCAATTTAATTATAAATCTATTTCTAGCATTTATAATCCTATTTTCATTTAATAGTCCAATTATTTCTAATTGAATTTAATTAAACAAAAACGCATGCATCAACGATAGAATTACAGCTGTCGCCTAAAATCGCACACTGAAACCGAATACTATTTCTAGTCGGTTTAACCGTGTGTTGATTAATATTTTTGAAGCTAAATTCAATCTATTCCCTTTTGAGTCAAGATCGAACGACAAACATGCAAATAATTGGCCAGATTAAAAGCACGAAAATTATGCAAACATTAATCAATAACATGACTAATTTCATAAATCAAACAACCCAATGAATAAACAAAAATCAATCGTTTGTCCCTATCGTGGTCCCGATCACAAGAGGGAATTACTCCATAAATTCAAAACTAAAATCAAATTTAATATTCGAATTCATGTCTAAAAAAAATTAAGAAAACAAGAGAGGAGAAATTCTCAATGATGGTGAGCGGATCTTGCGTGTAAAGTGTGATGTTTTTCCTCTCGTTTCTCCCAGTCGTCGCCGTCTTCAAGAGTCTCAAAGCTTGCGCCTCTTTTTCTCCTCCAAGTCGGCCGTCTCCTCCGAATTTTTAACAACCCTTCTTTTCTTCTCCCCGTTTCTTTTCCTTTTTTATTTTCTCCCAAATCACGAGCAAACCTTCGCCAAAATCTCGATCTGATATCGTGTACACGGACCCCGTGCCTGCATCCGGAGAGGGGTCCGTGTAGACTCTGGATTTTTCTTCCTCGAGCTTCTGAGGCATGGACCCTTACACGGGGTCCGTGTATGGGTCCGGGTAGTCTCGGATTTTCTCTTCTTTGGGGGTTGATGTACACGGACCCTTAGAAGGGGTCCGTCCCTGGGTCCGGGTGTTCTCCTTGTGAAGTTTTACTATTTTTCCGGGTATTTCATGACATGGCACAACGACGCTTGACTTTTCTTTCATTTCTTTGGCTTTCACCCTCTTTTGGTCAAACCTGTAAATAGCCATAATGAGACGAAATAAGCGCGAAATAAAAATGCCAGATACGCACGAATACGACAAAATAAGATCCCTAAAATGCTATATAATTCGTGCTTATCAATGATTCTAGAAAATTTGAAGGGGATACAGTGAGCTAACCGCACCCGCGGTCAAGAAGGAGCGCACCCGCGGTCTTGCGTGTTGAATAAAGAATGAAACATGTGTCCTTAACTATGCATATATCAAGCGTTGTCTTCATTTCAGCACAGCAATTTCAGAAACCCACCGAGAGCATACATGAAATATTCTTCAAGTCCTTCAAGCTTAGAGTGTTGATTTTGAAGAATCCAACCAACCGAATTTATATCCGAGATAAGATTCTTGTTCCTCATGACAAGGACTTCAAAAGGGGTATATTTTTATATCTTTCCAGCCTGTTTTGATATTTATGTGTTGGAAGAATTATGATGTGAGTTCTATGATATGTGCTTAAGATTCTAGCCATTGTAGAAATGCAACCGGATCGAAGAAATGATATCGTATTGTGATTATTGTGAATTCCAGCATAGGTTGAGTTAAGAATATGCAGATTTTGAGAGTATGATGTGTATATGGTGTTGCTTATTCATTGTGAGAGTTGATTATTGTTGTTGAATTGATCGGTATCGAGAAATTACGCCGTTATGCCGTCAAATGTATCAAGACTGATTATTGATACATATATATGTTGAATTGAGTTGTGGATTGATATTGTACATTCCAACATTGTTATTTCAAAGTTGATCTTGACAGATTTAGCATTGAGACTTCGATTACGACAAAGATTGTACGACAAGAAGGTATAATTCATGTGAATTCGGGAAGATACAACTCAAATGAGATTCAATTTGAGTTTCCCAAAATCACATACTTGTTATGTTTGTACTTTATATTGATTTATATATATGTACTGAGATAGGAGAGTCATTGGTAGATACGCCAATTTTCTAAACGTTCAGTGATATCGAAGCATAGGGAAGATTCACTCCGATTGTAGAATTCGATACAGACAGGACCGAAGTTTAGGAATAAGATGTAACGCCACCCCGATTGGGAGAGTAGGTGGGAGACCTGTTACATCTTATTCACACCTGGATCCCTAGAATTAGATATGAAGTGAGTCAAAGATATGAGTTGAATTACATTGCTTGACTTATTCTGATTATGTTTTATAGTCTATAAGATGTATTGTTGTTGATTACATCCATGATAGTATGTTCATGATTTATATTGTGTATACATGTTTTATACTGGGATTTGTTCTCACCGGAGTTTCCGGCTGTTGTTGTGTCTGTATGCGTGCATAACGATAGGTGGGACAGGATTTGGGTCGCGACAGAGATGAGAGATCGAGATAGCGTGGAGATTACGGGCATAGAAGAAGATTACTAGTGGTTTCTTACTAGACATGTACTACGTGTGGTGTGTAGTTAGTATTGAACACTAGTTTGTATACATTTGAAATGAAACAAGACATGTATTTAGGTTTGTTGAAATAAAAGAGAGAAAGTTATTGTGCTTGATTTATATACATTTGATTTAATGTTAAAAGCAAAATTTTGACCCACATTTTCTAGCAATTATCCAATTAATCCCAAAAAGAATAAGTTAGAGCCCGGGTCCCCACATATGCAAAGTTCATCAAAGATGTGATGTCAAAGAAGAGGAAGTTGCAAGAATTCGAGACAGTGAAATTGACCGAAGAATGTAGCGCCATTCTCCAAAAGAAGCTACCACAAAAACTAAAAGATCCAGGGAGTTTTACTATTCCTTGCATTATTAGTGGTAATCATTTTAATAAAGCTTTATGTGATCTTGGAGCGAGTATTAATCTTACGCCATTTTCTACTTATAGGGACTTGAAGCTTGGGGAGGTAAAACCAACCACTATAACTTTGCAACTTGTAGATAGGTCACTCACCTATCCTCGTGGAATTGTTGAAGATGTTTTGGTAAAAGTTGACAAGTTTATCTTCCCTGCTGATTTTGTAATACTTGATATAGAAGAAGATCAAGATGCTCCATTGATTTTTGGGCGACCCTTCTTAGCCACTGGGAATGCATTGATAGATGTACACAAAGGAGAACTCACCTTGAGAGTTGGTGGGGAAGCTGTGATATTCAAGATCTATAAGGCTATTAAAGGTAATGACGAGGTGAGTACTTGTAAAAGCATTGATATAATTGAATCTTGTGTTGCTGAGATTGGTATAAGTCATACAGTAAAAGATCCATTAGAAAGATGCCTTTCTAGTACTGTTGGTAAAGTTGATGATGATTGGGAATTGAGAGAGCAACTTTTGGCTCTTGAGGAGTTGCCAAAGGTGAAGGAAGCCGCAAAGGAGAAGTTGGATGAAGAAAAGTGTTCAGAGATTATACATTCATCCCCTGTTTTGAAGGAATTGCCAAAGTCATCTTTGCTATGCTTTCTTGAGTGAGAAGTCGATATATCCGGTAATTATCTCTTCCTTTCTTACTTTAGATGAAAAAGAGAAATTGTTGAGAGTGTTGAGGAAATTTAAAACTGCATTTGGGTGGTCGATTTCTGATATCAAGGGGATTAGTCCCACCATATGCATGCATAGAATTTTAATGGAGGAGTCATACGCTCCTTATGTGGATCATCAGAGAAGGTTAAATTCAGCCATGAAAGAGGTAGTGAAAAATGAAGTGTTGAAATTGTTAAATGCTGGATTTATATATGCTATTTCTGACAGCAGTTGGGTGTCTCATGTGCAAGTAGTGCCTAAAAAGGGTGGAATGACTGTGATAAAGAATGAAAACGATGAACTAATATCTACTCGTACTGTAACTGGATGGCGAGTATGTATTGATTATAGGAAGTTGAACAACGCCACACGGAAAGATCATTTTCCATTACCTTTTATTGATCAAATGCTTGATAGACTTGCTGGTTATTGTCACTATTGTTTTTTAGATGGTTATTCAGGTTATAACCAGATTGCTATAGCACCAGAGGATCAAGAGAAGACAACTTTCACGTGCCCCTATGGCACGTTTGCTTTTAGGAGGATGCCTTTTGGACTATGTAATGCACCTGCTACTTTCCAAAGGTGTATGATGGCCATATTTGCAGACATGGTGGAAGACATCATGGAAGTTTTCATGGATGATTTCTCGGTATTTGGCTCTTCATTTGATCAATGTTTACATAACATTTCCCTTGTTTTGCAGAGATGTCAAGAAAAGAACTTAGTTCTTAATTGGGAGAAGTGTCATTTTATGGTCCAAGAGGGTATTGTTCTTGGACATAAAGTGTCTTCTAAGGGATTAGAGGTAGACAGAGCCAAAGTGGTTGCAATTGAAAAGATTCCACCACCGAAGAACATCAAAGGGATAAGGAGTTTCTTAGGACACGCCGGGTTTTACCGTAGATTTATCAAAGATTTTTCTAAGATTTCTAAACTTTTGTGTAATTTGCTTGAAAAAGAATCAACTTTTATTTTTGATGATGATCGTCTGCAGGCATTTGAGAAGATCAAGAAGGCATTGGTGACAGCACCAATCATGATAGTACCAGATTGGAAGGAGCCCTTCGAGTTGATGTGTGATGCTAGTGATTATGGAGTAGGTGTGGTGTTGGGCCAAAGGCGTGATAAATTTTTTAGATCAATCTACTATGCAAGTCGAACCATGGATGCTGCACAACAAAATTACACAACTACTGAAAAGGAGATGCTTGCAGTAGTATTTGCATTTGACAAGTTTAGACCCTACTTGGTCGGCACAAAGGTAATTGTTTTCACTGACCATGCAGCTATTCGATACCTTTTTGCCAAGAAGGATGCAAAACCACGCTTGATAAGGTGGATTTTATTGCTCCAAGAGTTTGATTTTGAAGTAAAGGATAGGAAGGGGTGTGAAAATCAAGTAGTTGATCACTTGTCACGACTAGAACTTGAAGATAAAAAAGATGAAGAAATCAAAAAAGAAGCATTTCCAGACGAACAGATTTTTGAGGTAAATTCTAAATTCCCATGGTTTGTTGATATAGCTAACTTCTTGTCTTGTGGTACTCTTCCTCCAGATTTGAGTTATCACCAAAAGAAGAAATTCATTCACGATGCAAATTTTTACCTATGGGATGATCCATACATATTCAAGAGATGTGTTGACCAAGTTATAAGGAGATGCGTGGATGGCGACGATGCAAACAAAATCCTGGAACAATGTCATTCGTCACCTTATGGTGGACATTTTGGAGCAACACGAACAGCAGCTAAGCTATTGCAATCTGGTTTCTATTGGCCTAGTTTGTTTAAAGATAGTTATACCTTAGTAAAATCGTGTGATAGATGCCAAAGGTTAGGAAACATTTCTAGACGTCACGAACTACCACTTACGAATATTTTGGAAGTAGAACTCTTTGACGTTTGGGGCATTGATTTCATGGGACCTTTTCCCCCTTCTTTTGGTAATTCTTATATTTTATTAGCTGTGGATTATGTTTCAAAATGGGTGGAAGCAATCGCCACCAATACTAACGATGCTCGTGTTGTAGCTAAATTTGTGCATAAGAACATCTTCACAAGGTTCGGAACACCGAGAGCTATTATAAGTGACGAAGGTACACATTTTTGCAATAACATTTTCAAATCACTCTTGGCTATATACAATGTGAAGCATAAAGTGGCACTGGCGTATCATCCCCAATCGAATGGACAAGCTGAAATATCCAACCGGGAAATTAAACAAATATTGAAGAAGACAGTCAACATTAACCGAAAGGATTGGGCAATCAAGTTGGATGATGCACTATGGGCATACCGAACTGCATTCAAAACACCTATTGGGATGTCTCCCTATAGGCTCGTATTTGGAAAAGCATGTCACTTGCCACTAGAATTGGAGCACCGAGCATTCTGGGCGATTAAGAAGTTGAACTTTAACTTGAAAGCATCTGCCGATGTCAGAAAATTGCAACTAAATAAAATGGAAGAATTCCGAAATGACGCATATGAGAATGCCAAGATATATAAAGAGAAAACTAAGAAGTGGCATGACAAAATCATTGTTCGAAGGGAGTTAAAACCGAGGCAACAAGTATTATTATTCAATTCTCGTTTGAAGTTGTTTCCTGGTAAGTTGAAGTCGCGTTGGTCAGGACCATTTGTTGTAGAAACAGTATACCCTCATGGGGCTATCGAGTTAAAATGCAACGATGGAAGAACTTTCAAGGTGAATGGTCAGTGGATTAAGCCTTATTATGGGACTGAAGTAAGGAATATCGACATCATTGGGTTGAGCGAACCACCATGAACAAAATTGGTATAGTCGGGCTGACGACGTTAAACCAAGCGCTTTTTGGGAGGCAACCCAAATTTTTTTTGTTTCTTTATTACATTTCGTTTTTGGTTTAGCTTTTACTTTTGTATTCTTATTTTAGGATGTGTATTTTTTATATAATGTGTTCTTTTATCTTCCCAAATTCTTATGAACTAAATTGTGTTTTTCAGGATTAAAATTTGAGGAAAAAACCATTTTTGATAGTGCACCCGCGCTGGAAAAACACCGCACCGGCAGTACTTGATGAAAGAAAAAATAAAATTTTCCAGTACCTACACCGCACCCGCGGTTTCTTTTGGAGCGCACCCGCGGTGCTTATTGAAAAAAAACATAAAATTCCAGTAGCAAGACCGCACCCGCGGTAGTTTCAGGAGCGCACCTGCATTGGATTGGCCGAGAGATTACCGCACCCGCGGTAACATTTACACCGCACCCGCGGTTGTTGTGGATTCAAAAAAAAAATTGAAAATTTCCAGTAGGCCACGCGCACCCGCGGTCATTTTGTCACCGCCCCGCACTGAAATTCCAGAACACACACCGCGCCCGCGGTACCAAAAGCAGCGCACCTGCGGTCGCTGAAGATCGAAACTTAAAAATTCTAGCGTCCTGACCGCACCTGCGGTGTGTTTAGGACCGTACCCATGGTCGATGTTTTAAAAGTCTGAAACAAGCAGAAATTGGACATAACCGTAACCCTTCTTCAAAATTCTCTCCTCCACTTCGAAATACATCCTATGAAAACACACTCCACTCTCAAATTTTGTTCTTCAAGCACAAATATTCCACTACACACCTACATAACTTCAATAATTCCATCTTATATCCATCTTATTGCATAAAATTCAACACCAAACCTAGGGTTTGAAAGAGTGCTCGAAAATTTTCACAAAGAATTGATTGGAGCTCCGAGTTTGTTCTTACAAGAATCATTTCAACAATCAAGGTGAGCCATTCCATAGTGCATTTGCTTTCAAATTCAAAATTGTGGGTGTCGTTGGTTATGGAAGAAAATTGAATTTTAGTGGAGTACAATCTTGATATTGTTGATTGAATTGGTGTGTATATTGTTGAGGTGTAGTTATTGTGGTTAACAAGTTTGGGTGTGTGAAAGAATCTTCTAGTTTTGTGAATTAGATTGAAGGGAAAGTTGGTGATTTGAAGGTGTTTGATAAAATGCCTCCAAGAAAGAAACAATTTAATGTGCATCATCATCTGCAAATCATGATGTAAACAAGTTTTGGGACGAGAAAGCGGAGGAAAACTATGGCAAAATTCTAAACAAGAGCATTGTGAAAGAGAGGGGCTTTGACTTGAGCTTCCCACAAACTGAAATCGGATTCATGCTTACTGCTAGGCATTGGGAGGAGTTTGGTAAGCCACCACCAGATGCGGTTATTTCCTTGGTAAGAGAATTTTATGCTAATCTTAAGGTTAAGCATGATCACTTGAAGGTTTTGGTACGAGGCAACATGGTAGCTTTTGATTCTCATACCATCAACACAATGTATGGCATCCCTCAAATCATGCTTGATGAATATGAACAATACCGGAACGAGGAAGTTGATTATAATGATATTCTTCATACTATTTTGCATCGAGGGAGCAGAGTGGCGAATGAGAGATGATGTTCATTGAAGCCTGGCCAAATCTGATCTAAAAAATGTTGCCAAGGATTGGTATTCTTTCATTTTGGCTAGGATTAAGCCCACTGAGCATACTACTACTGTCATCAAGGAGAGGGCAATCCTGACCTATTGCATCTTAACAGGAAAGACAATTGATTTAGGTCAATTGCTTTAGAACTCAATGCTAGATTATGCAAAAGGTAACTCTCCTAGTGGACTCCTCCACCCTTCTCTTATCACAGACTTATGCCATTATGCGGGAGTGACTTGGGCAGCAAACAAAGAATTGTTGAAACCAAAAAATGCCATTGTGGTAATTCAACCACATAGGTCACTGACATCTGATCAACAAGATACACGTGAAGCTCAAAGAGAATTCAACCGAAGAGCTACTGAATGACGTGACCATGCTCAGGCCCAACAACAACGAACACAACCGCAACGAAGAAATGTGCGGGATAGATTAACTTATTTGGAAGAGGAGATGCGCCAACAACGCCAGGACATGGACGCTTTTCGGTTTAGGACCGATACATTCATGGATTATATGATGGATTTCACATCTGTCTTGGCTCAACAATTTCCATCGGATTCCACATCTGGTAATCCATTTCCGCAACCTCCACAGTGGCCACCCGCATATGATCCGCCTGAGTATCACCCACCACAAGAAGGATCAGACAATGAGGATGGCGACGACCACTGACGGTCATTGCCTGAGGTAATTGTATTCCCGAACTTTCACGATCATATACATCGAGGACGATGCACATATTTAAGTTTGGAGGAGAAATATTATTTTATTTTGTGTGTTGTTCATTTTATTTAGTTTTATTTGAGTGTTTTATTTTTTTCTTGTGAGTTTGTTGCTTGTGTGTTTGTAGTGTCATAGTCATGAAATTTTTTATTTGAAATGGCCAATGATGAAAAAAATTTGTATTAAGAAGAAAGGCCATGCATTTCATTAATGTTCATCAATCAATTTGAAAAATTTAGAGAACAATCATGAGATTTGGTAAATTTGAGACTTATAAATTCTAAACAACTCTGCGATTTTTATTTGATATTGAAATAAATTTTGCAAACACATATATGATTGAGGCAATCTTTGATTTTATTTGGGCCTATTTATATTGTTCATAAATATTCATTTGAAGCCCTCTTGAGCCTATATGAGAAAAAAATTGTGTTCTTGAAATTTCTTGGAAGCCAAGCACTTTTCTTTTGAATATACATGTCACTTTTCACGATGATTAGATTCTACTTTGTGTTAGTGAATTGAGATTTTGTCTAGAACTATCCAAACAACACTCGAGGCGAAATACGGACAAACTATGATTTAGGAATGATTTAGGTGATTTTTTTTTATCGATTGAGCCTTTCAAGCTACCAAATAAAAATAATTTATCATTTGTCACCTCTTTGAGCTTATATGAATTCGAATGGCACACGTTAATATGTGTAAAAGACCCCCATTCGATATCCTTTCATGTAGCCCACATTTACCAACCCTTTGAATATCGTATACAATTATTTCCTACCTTCTCAAGGGAGTAAGAATTCAAAAGATTAAAGAAAGTGATATTCTCCTACAAAAGAAAAGAAAAGAAAAATGATGAATGATGTTTGATTGAAGAAGTTGGAGAAAAAGGGATGAAATGAATGAAAAATGGAGATAAAAGAAAAAGTGGAGTATGCAAAAGAGTTATAAAAATTTAATTTACTCCCTTATTTGAATTCCTAATCTTCATTTGTAGCTATAAACCAAGGCCTAACATTACAACCATTGAAAATCCTATTAACCTAGTCATAGTTGTCCAATATACTAGTGGAGAGGGATTGGGAGGATTTAGCCTATGGACAATCGATAAACACTTCCGTTGAGTACGAATCTTGATCATTTTTACACGGACCTCATTGCATCAAATATTTATTGGGTATTCCTTTCTTGAATGAATATTGCTTTGAACCCAACATTTACCGGAAAAGACCTCTTGATTTGTGTTTGTAAAAATTGAAATTGATTGAGAATGTTTTGAAACATGAGTTGAAGAGATTAGAAGTTAAGAAAATTAACCGATTTCATGATTATATCCGGATGAAAAATTGGTTGGATTGATTTAAATTGTGATTGCATGAAGATTTAGTTAAATTATCTTGAGGCCAAGTTCATTTAAAAATATTTCATGATTAATTTGTTTGTGTGTTTTTATTTTGCTTGGGACTAGCAAAATCCTAAGTTTGGGGGAATTTGATAAGTGTAATTTATTTCACTTTTATTACTTGTTTTTAACTTAGAATTATGTGATTCTTGAGCAGTTTATTTGATTTGTTGTTGTTTTTGTTGTTATAGTTTGGAAGTATAGAATAAGAGTGTGAAGTATTAAAAGTGTTGAATTGGAAAGTGCAAAAAGATAAAAAAATACAGTAGCTACAGCGCACCCGCGCTACATTTTATACCGCACCCGCGGTAAGCTAGTGCACCCGCACTGACACAGGCAGCGCACCTGCGCTCATACACCAGAACGAGGACCGCACCCGCGGTCTGTTCTTCACCGCACCCGCGGTCTTCGAAAAACAGAATCCGGAAATTCTGTAACTTTGTGTGCTGTGCGTGGAAGTTGAAGACTTTTGTGTGCTACGATTCCTATCTTGTCTGGACTATATTAAGAGATAATTTGCTACTATCTAGGGCATTGGGGAACTAAAGGAAGAGAGGAGGTGGCTGCTACAAGATTGAAGAATCAAATTCATCAAGTTTTGAGGAACTCTTTTGTACAACTCCGGGAACGGAATCAGCTCTTCAAACTCTTGTTATAAGTTCTTCTTTCCTTTGTTTTTCATTTGTTATGTCTTATTTTGAAACTATGTTGTGTTGTTTTGATTGTGTTATTATGAACTAAGTTTTAATTCTAGAGGAATGATGGAACAAAACTAGAAACCATGTGTTAGAAGTTATAAATTAGGTTATTTAAGTTCTTCATATTGTTCATTTGTATTGTTCTAATCTTAATGCTTTCAATTTATTGGCCATATTTTAAATTATTTATATGTTTACAATTTATCACTCGGAAGAGGAAGTTATGAACAAGAAAAAGATCAAATACATCAATGGTATTTATAGAGTTCGGAAGGCCTATAATGCTATCGAAGCCTATAGAGAATTTATTGCTTGTTGTGTTATTTAATTGTAAATTGTTGATGGGAATGTCACAATTCATTTTTAGATAACAAATATCTACTTATTACTTGGAAGAGGGAGTAGATAATAATAGGATTCTTTGCTAATGAATAAAAAAGGACTTTTATAACAAACTAATAAGAATTACACATGGTGGATAGTTGCGTGAAATCGGACCTCTAGATCTTTTATCTCATTGTTATTTGCTAAAATTTTGTGTTCTATATATCTATATTTAATTATTTTTAAATCCATTTTCAATTTAGTCATTCATAAAATCAAATCCTTAAATTGATTTTTCTAAATAAAATCAAGATTATTTTAATCATAAGCATTAATATACGTTTATATACACACTCGTCGTGGGAACGACATTTGTACTCGAAAATATATTTTACTATAACTTGACGTCGTGCGCTTGCGAGCAATCAAGAAAACACGCAACAGTAGTCACCGCTACTAATACTATTATTTCATTATTAGATTATAAATTTACTAAATAAATAAATCTAGACTCAGAATAAACCCGATCAACAATTAAACAACGTCGATGTATCGAGGGTATAAGTCTTGTTCATATAAAGAAATTGAAAAGTTCGAAGATCAAAATTTCCAATATTCCATTTTTGGTTGCTGTCTGTTTTGTGACCTCTTTCACCAAAACAAGAACATCCACTTCCTCACTTAATTAGCAGTTAAGCTAACTTTCAATACATGAAATTAACTTATAAACTCTTTTATAAACAATCTGTATGATCTGCATCAAACTACAATCGTCAAATTCAACTTCTTGAACTCGACCATCTCAACGGGAACACAAAATACAATACTTGTGTTACCCTTATTGTTTGTGTTACCCTCAATGGTTTAGGGATAGAACTAGCCCTGAATTCACAACTTCATATGTTTCATAATAACATTTATTCTTATTCGGGCTTACCCTAATTTTAGCCTCATTATTTCCATCAACCCTTTGATCAAGAATGTTAGAACTCAAGTATGATTGCACCCATCGGATCATGGTAAAAGCATCTAGTAGTATTGCCCCAGGATCCACTAGGTATCAATGATATTGTCGACAAAAACCTTAAGTTATGGTTAAAATATAGTACAGTCTCTTCAACACATATATTTTGATCGAATCTGCATCTATTGGTATATCAAGGGCTGAAAATAAATTCGATAACTATGTGATGTATCTTCGAGTGATAACAGTGACATGGTATGTTCAATTAGGAAAACATTTTTTCCTTAAGCACATGTTTTTCCCTGGCCAGAGATTCCTCGTACTATTAAAGATATCTTCATTCGTAGGCAAACAATGAATCTCAGATGAAAATGCATTGGCTCTTAAGTATTTTGAAACTACACCAAATCTCGTCGCCTGATGACACTCAATGAAGCTGATCAAAAAGTCAAAGTGCAGTTCTAGTACGCAGATCCTCCATATTGTCCTGGGTCAAATAACTAATTGTGTACAACTATAATCACGGACTGTTCCACTCGATAACTGATAACCACTTGTAAAGTCAGATGGAGGGTTATTCGGTGCATCAATAAATGATCACTAATCTGTATAAACGAACATTTACATGTGCTAACTAATGAAACATGACATTTACATAACAGCTGATAGACTCAAAGCTCAAGCGACATTTATCCTTATTTTAGGTGGTTGATTTGACTAGAGACATGTTTAGAATATAAAGTACACTTCCTAGTGAATTAAATGATCTCACGTTTCGAGGCAGATCTCATGATGCTTGTTTGAGTCCATAGATGAATCTATAAAGTTTGCATACTTTATGCTCAATTCCTACTGATGTGAATCCTTCAGGTTGACACATGCAAATATTTTCCTTAATGTCACGATTAAGGAACATTGTCTTCACATTCATCTGTCATATTTAGTAGTTATACCATGCTACTATGGCTAGCGATTTTCTAATGGAGTTGAGCATTACGACTGGAGATATTTTTTTATATAGTCAATACATTGCCTTTGAGAATATTATTTTTCTCATTACCTTCTGATCCACCACAAGTTTCCATTTGTAAATCCATTTGCTTCCGATGAGAAAAATTCCCTTAGTGGATTTACTAAGGTCCATACATGGTTCAAATACATGGAGTATATCTCGGACTGCGTGGCTTCAAGTCAATTAGATGTATTGGTATCAGACAATGCTTCTTGAATCACATCCGGGAATGAGCTCATCTTGGCTTCTTCAAGGAGCAAGCTCATCATCTTAGCTGGCTTCGAGACTCTTTTAGATCTCCTATGAGCTTGTGTCTCTTCAACTGGTTGTTTGGGTATGGGTTCTACTATTTCATAAGATTGTGGTTCCCGAACCTCTTCGAGTTCTATCATTACACCCTTTTTATTCATTTGAAATTCTTTCTCCAAGAAGGTGTCATTTCTTAAAATAAACACCTTTGTTTCATTGAGATCGTAGAAATAAATATCCAATGGAATTCTTTGGATATTCCACAAAGTAGCACAAATTGGCTTTACTATCGAATTTGTCTCATTTCTTGCTTCACATAAGTAGGATGTAACGTCCCGAAAATTTGAAGGTCCACGTGAACCACATGCATGCAAGTTATCAAATTTATTTTGTATTTTATTTAAATTGTTTTAATGCATTAAATGCATGATTATATGTTTTAATTCATGGTTTATTAAAGTTACATGCATAAGGGCTTTTAGTAGTGTTCGCGCTCGAACGAGGAAAGGAGACAGGAGATAATTAAGGAAAAATTGATAGGATCGGTTCGGACACCTTTGAAGGTGATTTAAACATAATATTCTCAATGAGCTGCAATAGCTCGTGTTCTAAGAATGTAAACACCAATGAATTAGATCGAATTTGGTTTTAAACCAAGCGGAAGATACTCGAAATAATCTTTCGTTAAGAAAGCTAATCAGTTTAAAACTTTTAACTTGTGTAAACTGATTAACTGATGTAAGAGGGATCAGTTCTTGCGTATATCAGTTAAGTTATGATGAGAATTGAACTGATAACATCTCGAACTGATCAAATCAGTTTAAAACAATAGTTAAATAGTTAAGCACACAAGATATGTTATATGGATGTTAGGAGATTTCAACTGCTCCTACGTCAACCCTTCTACCTCATCAGGTAAGATACACTAGAAAACTTTGATTTATAGAACACCTTGTACAAATCCACTCAGCTTAGGACTTACTCTACTTCATAACTGAACTCCTAGTCTAGACTGAAGGAAACACCTTCAAGCCAACACTTGTTTAAAGTCTGTGTCTCAAAGAATACATAAAATAAATTTATGTCTTTGTGCAAGACTCACTCAATTGATCTTTTAAGCTCTACTCTCTGATATATGTGAGTGATAGTGTGTGAGTATGTGTGAGAACTGAACAATGAATACATCGGCACACTGAGGGAAAAGAGCTTCTATACTAAATTGATAACACGTTGAAGTGTTCCCACACAACTGGGCTGATTACTTCTTGTAACCTGATAAGGTTTTTAGCGTGCCCTTCTTCTTCACACATTCTTATTGTTCTACATTCTTCATTGATCTTAACTTCTATTTATAGGCGCGAAGTTTGATCGTACAGTGAGAATCAATTACTGTATCTGTTGCATTTTGAATCCGTTCCTTGATATTTGTCTTGTACTTTTAGACAACCATTTTGAAACGTTTTGGCTTTAAACATTGATGCAACGTCTATTATTGTCCTTTGACTAGACAATTACTTTGGTACCTTTGTGCACAATTGGATTTCACTGAATAAGCTTGTCGTGTTCTGCAACTGATTGGTTCTAACTGATGCTCTGAACTGATCTTTAGTTGGGCTGGTGAAATCAGTTGACTCGTCAGTTGAACTGATTTCACTCTTTCAGTTGAACTGGTCAGCTGGGCTCTTCATCAGTTGGCCAGGATTCTGAAGGTCTTCTGTTGAACCACCTATCAGCTGGACCATCAGTTGAACTGGTTCAGTTCGATTAATCAGTTTGTACTTTCAGTTTGTATTCTTCGATAGCTTCAGTTGAGTTCAGCTAACTGCACACTTAGGTAAGTTCATTAGTAACAAAATAACAAGTTTTGTTAACATCAAAATCAAGAAAGCTTGCGAACATGAAACGTTCTAACAAAATGTTTTATTAAATAATTATTTTTTAAAATAATTAGTTTTAATTGTTTAATATATGGTGCATTTAAATGTGATTTTCGAAAATAGGCATTAGTGGAATATTTTTACTCGTCGGGTCATATTTTAAATCGGTATGTAAATTTTATCAAGTTGGAGGACTTTTTGAGTATTCTGACAATATTTTCAAAAACGTACTTAAAAGATATATTTTTCGGGAGTGTTATTGAGCTTGACAGGTTTATTTTATTACTTAATGAGACTAAAATCCTTTTAATCCCTTTAATTTTATTTAGTGCCCATTAGTGCATAATTATACAACTTAAAGCCTACTTTAGCAAACCCTAAACCTAATTTCTACCATGTGGCCGCCCCCCTCCATTCTCCAGCAGCCTCTTCAAAGTTTCACCAGCAGCTTTTCGAATTTCCAGCAGCTCCCACCTTCAAAAATCCCCTAGGTTTTGCAAAGAAATCCCTCCCCGTCTCTCCGGTGCACATTCTACGCGATTATCTCAAAGTTTTCGAGCGTAAATACGCAAAGGAACTCCCTATACCTCGTTTTTCTCATCATTCACATCAATATATGTCGGTTTGTATGTTTTTCATGAAAAACCTTAGATGTATCATGTTGTGAAGGTTTTATACGATTTTGGCACGAAATATGCATTTTATCTTTACATGTAACTCACGTTCTTGACTTGTTTGTGTAAGGGGCTGTTAAATCTCGATTTAAGGGGCTGTACATGCAGACATTTGAGGCGTCAAGGTGCTGGAGTTGGATAGCGATCGAGCTATAGGGAGAGCCGATCGGAACTTTGAGTGATAGTGTTGTTGGGTCGATCGGGTGAGGAGAAAGGAGGTGTACGGCCGTATGGGGCTGAAACAGGCCATGGCGTAGAACCTGGTGGTTCCAAGCCGTTGTTTAGGGAGGCCCAAGCATGGCTGGTTGTGCGCCGAGAGTAGATAGGGAAGCATGGTTCGAATGTGACTCGCATGGGTTTGTTGGGAAGAGCCATGCACGTCCGCGTGGATGTGGGTTGGTCGGTCCAAGAGAGTGTCCACGGCTTGGTCTTGGTCCTAGGGTGGTCTGGTTCATTGCTGGTCTAGCTTGAGGATTAGGTACACTAGGGTTTGATGGTGGCTAAGTGAAGAATTTTCCAGCAGTTATATGGCCTTTTCCGAGGTTCCTAGGTGGTCTGAAACAAATTGTTTAGGGGCTGGTAGGGTGTGTTTAAGGTGTGGTATAAGTTTGAGAAAGTTTGGTTATGGTTTGGGTTGATTCGGGTTAAAACTGGGACCCCGGCCCAAGTTCTAAAACGAATTGTATAAATTATGAAACGGGATCGAGTTTACGTCTAGAAAATGATTATAAATATGTTTTGAGGTGTTCGGTTGGCTTCGGGTCGAAATTTTGAGGTCCAGGAGTAAAACGTCATTTAGGGTTTTCAGTGGCAAAATGGTCATTTTGCACCCGGGTCGAATTAGCAGTCCTGCAATGCCCTGATCAAAATTTGACATGTTTTAATTTTTTATGATATCACGTATATGACTTTTTATAGAAATACGAAAATACGCTGCATGCTTGATTTTATGAAAATTTACGTATACGCATAATATTTAAGGATGGATATGATGACATGTTTTGAAGGAAGAGTGTTGGTTGTGACTAAATACGATGATACGATAATACGATGACATGTAATGTCAATGCTCAGTGGATTGGTTATAGTGTTGCTGATATCCCCGTCGTCAGATAATGCGGTTATACGTAGATGGATCCATCGAATAGAGCTGATACGTTTAAGCATGTTATGCTTTGACATGATATGTTTAAGTTCATTCTTTTAACATCATGAAAGGTATTTTAATTATTGTACTTTCACTGCTTCATGATATGTATATGTACTTGTTATAACGATTCAGGTGTGTTGAATCTTTAGACTCACTAGGTGTGATTGATGCAGATGACCATACGGTTGAGGAGACTTGAGGCGTTTAAGACTGAGTAGGCTGAGTTGGGGGTGAACGTGAAAACCCGAGGACCTTTCATTTCTTCTACATAATATGTTTATGAGACATAAGTTTAAGCAATATGATTAAATGTTTTTTAATTTTTTAGTTGTTTGTTTATCAGAATTTTGTTATCTGTTCGAGTCTCTCTTTCAAACCAGTAGACTAGGAGATTGACTTCATTTAATGATTTAATTAACTGCAGTTATTTTTATTCAAAGGTTGGATGACCTTTTAAAATGTATGTTTAACTTATTAAAATGTTGATGTGTGTGTATTTTCGGTCGTATCTTTAAAAAAAATATTTCAATAGAATTTTAAAATGGATTAACATTTAACAAGAAATCCCCATATTATTAAGAAAGAATATTTGGGTGGCTTTTCCATCCATATATCCATATATCATATGGAGTTTTATCAACTGCCTTTGTATACACCTTTTTGCAGCAATATTGTGGCAGCTTCAAGCCCAAATGCCCAAAAGGATGGTGGTAGTTTAATGAATTCTATCATAGATCGAACCATGTCCACCACTGTTCGAATACTTCGTTCTAACACACCATTCAAATGGAGTGTGGTAGTTGGGTCCACCGTGAGATAATCTCATTCTTTTAAGGTACTTTTAAAATTCAGTACTTAGTGTTCTCTATCTTGATTAGATCGAAGTGTTTTGAAATTCTTTCCTAATTGTTTATATATTTCAGCTCTAAATTCTTTTAATATTTCAAAGGCTTTAGGCTTGTATTTCTTTAAATACACATATATATACCTCCACAAGTTATTAGTAAAGGTTATGAAATAGGATTGACCATATTTTATGCTAATACTTAGCGGGTCATAGACATCCTATATGAATCAAATCCAACAGATTATGTGCACATTCTTTTTCCCTAGAAAAGGGGATTTTTTTCATCTTTTCTTTCATACTAGACTCGCATATTTCAAGAGAGTTTATCATTGAGATGTCAAACATGCCATCTTCTACTAGCTTGTGCATCTTTCTTTGGGAAATATGCCCTAGCCTAGCGTTCCATAAGTGTATATTATTTAGACTATCTTGTACTCTTTTGTTTGTTGTTGAACTTGTTCAGACATTCACTTGTATTTGCGAAAATATTTAGCCCATATACTTTCTTATGTTTAGAATTTTTGTAGTGAAACAAACATGTTATAACTTATCGGGCTTTGTTGAACCTTTAACTATCCTTTGGAGCTTTCCTTTTATTGATCTTATTTTTTTGATGGGGCAAAACTTTACTTTCCTTTATCTTGTGGGCTATATTTCATCATTGACAAGAAGCTTAATAAGAAAACAATATTTTCCTTCTTTATGGTGGTCTCGTAAGTAGTAATGTAAGGCCCGAGAAATTTATCCTGTTAATTTGAAAGGATTTGGCGATGATTATTATAATCTATTGTTGATAATTAATATGATTATAGACGGAACGGATTGGACCGGGAAAGCCGAAAGAAAATCAAAAGAGAGGAAAGGAGAAGTCCTTGCGCACATGCGCGACGTGTTGGGCGCACATGCGCGAGAAAGACAGAACCTTGCGCGCATATGCGCGGTTTGAGGGCGCACATATGCCCGAGGTGTCCATTAGGCTAAGAGAGTACTCGGCGCATATGCGCGACGTAGATGGCGCACATGCGCGTGATGGGCAGAATGTTCGGCGCATATGCGCGAGAAGACGAAATGCTGGTCCGAACAACCGGCGCATATGCGCGACTTTGTGCGCGCATATGCGCGCAACGTGCTGAACATGCACGACGCAACTTGCCTTGCTGCATGCCTGGTATGTATATATATATATACAAGCATTCATCCGTAAGAAATGAAAGGAATTGAGAGAAAAGGGTTAAGTTCTGTTCGACGTAGAAGATTTGTGAGTTACGAGAAATCCGTCCGTCAGACTTTGAATCCGACTTCAATACTGTGTTCCTATCAACGCAGGCTTTAACTGGACGTAAGTTTTGTTACGTTTAGACACGATTTGAAATTATGATATTGTCAGAATTTGATAGGAACCATCTATAGTGTTTCTGATACAGTAGACATCGTATAATTGAAGTCAGATTGAAGAATAGACTGTTTATACAATTGTTATGATTTTCGAAAGATATTGATTGGGATTTGATATCAGAGTTGTGTTGTTACTGATCTTAAGTGTACAGATATTGAGATTATGAATTATGAATTCTGATATTATATATGTGATGTTGAGATTGACAAGGATATCGAAACTGTATGGTTATGCCATCGAAACATCAGTTGATTTAGAGTGATCAGATTCAGTAATGATTTCGATGATATCGTTGATATGAATTAGATTGTACCTTGTTCAGATATGGATCAGATTATATACTGATTTGAGTATTGATCAGAACATGTTTTGAATCGAATTATATACTGATATTGTATTTATGTGATTGCCATTGCCAGACTGGGTATGGACAGATTGGAATACAAGACTTCGTCTTCGTCAGACCGGGAAGACAAAGGTATAATTCAATGTTTGTTTGGGGAAGACACAACTCAAATGAGATTCAATTTGAGTTTCCCAACAAAATCACATACTTGTTCTGTTTGTATATTATATTGATTTATATATATGTACTGAGATAGGAGTGTCATTGGTAGATACGCCAATTTTCTAAACGTTCGGTGATATCGATACTTCGGATCAGATTCACTCCGATTGTAGATTTCGATACAGACCAGACCGAAGTTTAGGAATAAGATGTAACGCCACCCCGATTGGGAGAGTAGGTGGGGGACCTGTTACATCTTATTCTCACCGGGATCCCTAGACTTAGATACGAGTCAAGTTAAAAAGTAAGAATCAGATTGTTTTATCTGTATTCACTAATGTGTCATAATTACTGATTATGTGTTATGATTTGTATTAAACGGCATGACATGCATGTATACATGTTTTATACTGGGATTTATTCTCACCGGAGTATCCGGCTGTTGTCTTGTTTTGTATGTGTGCATGACAACAGGTGGGGCAGGATCGGGGTCAAGAAGATGATGAGAGAAGATGAGTTAGAGTGGTGATTCCGGACTTATTGTAGACTTAGTTTAATACTTGAAATTTAGTAGTTGAACCTTAGACTAGTTTGAATAAGTGTTGTACATTATTGTACTTTTATACCGAAATGTATATTAGTTAAATTCCATTACGTTCCGCACTTACATTTTTTTAAAAAAAAATAATTTTAGACCTTGTTTAACTTAATTGATAATTAAATCCCAAAGATGATTAAGAAGATGATTAGCGTCCGGGTCCCCACAACAGGTGGTATCAGAGCGATAGATCCTTTAGACTGAGATAGAAGAGAATGAGCGGGGTAGATTGAGTTTTCTTTCCTTGCATGTGATTTCTAGCATGAGATTTATTGTAATGTTGATTTACATTATGTATGCTAGCATGATACTATGATTTACTGCTTTGAAATACATTGTTACCTGATTATCTGATTTGAACTGGTATTATGTATTATTGAGTATGAATCAGATCTGATTCATGATCAGCAGTAAGATGATCAAAGAAAGATTGGAACAGACTTGTGGTATTTGGTTACTAATATTTTGATAATCAGTTATACCTCCTCGAAGAATTCCAGAAAGGGATAGTATTTCGACTGAACAGATAGATGTATCAGAAACTCAGATGGAAATACAGTTGAAGAGGTTTCAGTCGTTTCAACCGCCGATTTTGAAGGGTACTGAGATGTCTGAAGAGTGTCAGAATTGGTTAGATGACAAAGAACTATTGTTTGATTTATTTGATTATTCAGATGAACAGAGAATTAAATTGGTGCCCAACAAGTTACGAGAGGCCGCCAGGAGTTGGTCGATTACAATCAAGGGAGTATTAGAACAACGTGGTACTGTGATCACGTGGGAAGTCTTTAAAGCCGAATTCTATCAAGATTTTTCTCAGTTTCATACCGAGAAGACAAAAGAGCAGAGTTTGAGAATTTGAGACAAGGCCAACTGAATATTGAAGAATATTTTGCTAAATTCTCTACTTTACTACGTTTTGTTCCTCAGATAGCTGAGAAGGATGAAGCTGTAGCTTAGCAGTTCATCAAAGGATTGAATTCAGAGATAGTTGCATTGATAAATATGCAGCGACCTTACCATCTTGCTGATACTTTGAGTAGGGCAAAAAGAGCTGAGGTGAGTCTAATTCGACAACGAGAAAGATTGGATGTGATTCCACTCCAAACACAGCAACTCTCTCTTAGATTTGATAAAGGCAGTACGAGTGGAAAGAAAGATTTGCTGAAAGCTCTAAAGAAACAGTTTAAGAAGTTAGGGAGCGGACTGAGTGGTTCGTCTAGCTCCACTGGTTCCAGCCCGAGTTATATTGGAGTATATTGCAGAACTTGCGGAGGGATACATCCCACAGAGCAATGCCAGGGAGTGACTAGTAGTTGCCATATTTGTAGACAGCCGGGACAATTTGCGAGAGTTTGTCCTCAGAGAAGTTCCCAAAGATTTTAGGGAGCAGAAGACCGAGGAACAGACACAGGACACACCTGATGATGTAGTGGCAAGTACTGTTCTTTTATGATTATATTGCATAGGTATTGATATATACTAATGCATTCCCTACGATTATCTTTGACTGAGTTGCATTGAGATATGCTGTATCTGTTGAGTCTGTTTGTATTGTAGTATTGATTCCCTTACTTTTTGGGGAAAGAAAGATTGATATCAGAGATTTCTGTGAAATATTGTATACTACAGTAAGATGAGAATGAGGTCGAGTTAGATTATGATGTACTTGTGTTTCTGATTTGACCGCATTATTGATATTAATATGCTGAACAAGTACAGAACTATTGTAGATTCCTTCCAGAAAAATATAAGATTCAGACCAGATAGGGCTGATGAGTAGAAATTCCACGGTAAGGATTCTAGATCTAGAATTCCTTTGATATCGGTATTGTTTATGACTCGATTGATACAGAAAGGAGCAGATGGTATCCTTATGTATTCAGTAGACATGCTGAAATCGAGCCTAGTATTGGCAGATTTGCCAAGTGATGTACGAGTTGGTTGACGTCTTCCTAAATAAGATTTTGGATTTTCTTTATATGAGGAAGATAGATTTCAGAATTGAATTGATACCAGGTACTTTTTGTGTTTTAGAATTCAGTACAAAATGATATTGAATGTACAAAATGTCATTGCATGAATTGAAAGAATTGAAATATCGATAGAAGAATACTGGCCAAGAGTTACATCTGATTTAGTGCTTCTCTTGGAAATATTCAGTTCTGTCTATAGATTGATAAATCCTGTGTTCAGAGGTATTCTAATGATTTATACTTATTATATCTATGATATGTGGATATATTCGCAGCGTCTGATCGATTGAATCAAACAATTGAAGATTGTATTGAATACTCTGAGAATTGTGATTATTGTATATAGAAATTATTCAGATAAGAATCTTGATTGAAACAGATTGTATTCAGAATAAGCGATATCTGAAGTTAATATACCGATTGATTTTGACACAGTTGAGATTGTGATCAGTGACTGAGAAAGATACCGATATCAGAAAGATCAGAAATTTTAGAAATGTCAGAAATTCATTTTGTCTGAGTTGGCAGATTATCTTATCCGATTATGTTTTGAACTGCTTGGGAATTGTTAGCTTCTAGATAAGTATTTGATACAGATTGTATGGTTTGGGGGCATATCATCTTTGCAGATAATATAGCAGTTGATCTAGGCAACGTGAAGATGTAATCGATTATTCAAACAGAATCAGAGCTGAATTCGAGAATTACGGCAGTCAGAGATTTAACCAGAATGTTCAGAACTTAAATTCGATAATCAGAGCAGAACATCGATCAGAGTGGCAGATATGTGATTTTTATTGTATGAGAATGATTATCTTGTGATGTCAAATGTTTCAAAATTGCACGACATAATTTGATATCGATAGTCAGAACCGAATACCAGGTAGGTATATATTTTTTTTAATTTATATTATTAACTGATTTGTTTGTACCAAATAGTTCGAATCTGAAATGACATATAGTGTCAGAAACACATAGTAGTGGATTCAGTTTTCATTTTGGGTGATTGAGAATGTATAATATTTGGACAGAGCGTTTTGATGTAGACAGATTAAATCAGTTATGACAGAATTTGTACTGAACTGTTGGCAGAATTTATACTGAAATGTCTTAATCGCCAATAAATGAAGATAGAAAGATAAAAATCAAAAAAATTATTACAAAATTTGTATAATTCTGACTAGATATGGGGAGTATATTTCGATTAATTTCGTAATGAGACCACTGCAATACTTTCCATATTGTTATATGATATGATTATGATTGACAGATTGTTCAATCTAGATCTAGTAGTTGTACAAGATGACGTACACACATAACCCGATGACAAAGATCAATGTCAAAGAAATAGTCAGATTGACCAGAATGTTGAAATAGATTATATCAGATTGTGAATTTGATTGAGTTTGTAATTGTGGCAGAACATATCATGAACTCATTCATATATTATCCACTGACAGATAGATAGCCAGAGCGTAATATCCAGATATTAAAAGATATTTATGGAGTTGTAGTGCTGGATGTTAGCACTAGTTGACATGACATATTGTCACTATATGAATTATTGTGTAACGATAGCTATCAAACGAGTATTGAGATAGCTACAGATGAGACATTGTACAGTGAGTACTGCGGATTTCCTCTGAATGGGAATGATATTACGGTGATATCTGAGATTGAATTTGATAAAAGCAGAAATCTGATAAAGAAAATGAAGCTGATTCAGAAAAAAACGAAAACCAGCTTCGAATGAACAGACTAAATATGCCAAAGTCGGACGATGACTGTTGGTATTTGAAGCCGAAGATTGAGTAAATCCTTGACTGGGATAAACAGATTTGATAACAGCTGATGATGTTGACTAGTTATGAGTTGTTGATTGGTATATACAGATGTTGTATAGCCAATATTGCAAGATTGATTCTGTCAGAATTATTTTGAGGGTATTATGATATTATACTTCTTGAATTCTTATTCCAGTTTGGAATCAGAGAGAAACGAGGATTATTCTGTTGTTAACAACACAGTAAGATTTTCAGAATAGCAAAGAGACTACTTGAAAGATAGGATCTAATATAAGACTGAGATTTCAGAATAATTTCATTGAGATGAGTTTTCTGAGTTACCTCTTTTATACGTTTCATTTTGATATCTGAATTGATTATTTGTGATTTCGAGGACGAAATCGTATCTTAGAGGGGGAGAAATGTAAGGCCCAAGAAATTTATCCTGTTAATTTGAAAGGATTTGGCAATGATTATAATAATCTATTGTTGATAATTAATATGATTATAGACGGAACGGATTGGACCGGGAAAGCCGAAAGAAAATCAAAAGAGAGGAAAGGAGAAGTCCTTGCGCACATGCGCGACGTGTTGGGCGCACATGCGCGAGGAAGACAGAACCTTGCGCGCATATGCGCGGTTTGAGGGCGCACATATGCGCGAGGTGTCCATTATGCTAGGAGAGTACTCGGCGCATATGCGCGACGTAGATGGCGCACTTGCGCGTGATGGGCAGAATGTTCAGCGCATATGCGCGGAAGTGATTGGCGCATATGCGCGAGAAGACGAAATGCTGGTCTGAACAACCGGCGCATATGCGCGACTTTGAGCGCGCATATGCGCGCAACGTGCAGAACATGCACGACGCCACTTGCCTTGCTGCATGCCTGGTATGTATATATATATATACAAGCATTCATCCGTAAGAAATGAAAGGAATTGAGAGAAAAGGGTTAAGTTCTGTTCGACGTAGAAGATTTGTGAGTTACGAGAAATCCGTCCGTCAGACTTTGAATCCGACTTCAATACTGTGTTCCTATCAACGCAGGCTTTAACTGGACGTAAGTTTTGTTACGTTTAGACACGATTTGAAATTATGATATTGTCAGAATTTGATAGGAACCATATATGGTGTTTCTGATACAGTAGACATCTTATAATTGAAGTCAGATTGAAGAATAGACTGTTTATAAAATTGTTATGATTTTCGAAAGATATTGATTGGGATTTGATATCAGAGTTGTGTGTTTATTGATCTTAAGTGTACAGATATTGAGATTATGAATTGTACTGATACTGATTATGAATTCTGATATTATATATGTGATGTTGAGATTGACGGGGATATCGAAACTGTATGGTTATGCCGTCGAAACATCAGTTGATTTAGAGTGATCAGATTCAGTAATGATTTCGATGATATCGTTGATATGAATTAGATTGTACCTTGTTCAGATATGGATCAGATTATATACTGATTTGAGTATTGATCAAAACATGTTTTGAATCGAATTATATACTGATATTGTATTTATGTGATTGCCATTGCCAGACTAGGTATGGACAGATTGGAATACAAGACTTCGTCTTCGTCAGAACGGGAAGACAAAGGTATAATTCAATGTTTGTTTGGGGAAGACAACTCAAATGAGATTCAATTTGAGTTTCCCAACAAAATCACATACTTGTTCTGTTTGTACCTTATATTGATTTATATATATGTACTGAGA
Organism: Primulina tabacum; assembly: GCF_025594145.1. Classification (NCBI taxonomy): domain Eukaryota; kingdom Viridiplantae; phylum Streptophyta; class Magnoliopsida; order Lamiales; family Gesneriaceae; genus Primulina; species Primulina tabacum. Next base: position 22,547,452 of record NC_134561.1, on the reverse strand, counting down.
TAGGAGTGTCATTGATAGATACGCTAATTTTCTAAACGTTCGGTGATATCGATGCTTCGGATCAGATTCACTCCGATTGTAGATTTCGATACAGACCAGACCGAAGTTTAGGAATAAGATGTAACGCCACCCCGATTGGGAGAGTAGGTGGGAGACCTATTACATCTTATTCACACCGGGATCCCTAGACTTAGATACGAGTCAAGTTAAAGAGTAAGAATCAGATTGTTTTATCTGTATTCACTAATGTGTCATAATTACTGATTATGTGTTATGATTTGTATTAAACAGCATGACATGCATGTATACATGTTTTATACTGAGATTTATTCTCACCGGAGTATCCGGCTGTTGTCTTGTTTTTTATGTGTGCATGACAACAGGTGGGGCAGGATCGGGGTCAAGAAGATGATGAGAGAAGATGAGTTAGAGTGGTGATTCCGGACTTATTGTAGACTTGGTTTAATACTTGATATTTAGTAGTTGAACCTTAGACTAGTTTGAATAAGTGTTGTACATTATTGTACTTTTATACTGAGATGTATATTAGTTAAATTTCATTACGTTCCGCACTTACATTTTTAAAAAAAGAAATAATTTTAGACCTTGTTTATCTTAATTGATAATTAAATCCCAAAGATGATTAAGAAGATGATTAGCGTCCGGGTCCCCACAAGTAAGCATATCACTACAAGAAAAATGCCATACGACAACGGTTAAATTAACCGTTGTCGTAGTCCTATTAAAACTGTTGTTAAAGCAAGTGTTGTTAAATGGTCCGCTCAAAGACAACGGTTTTTCACCGTTGTCGTAGCTACAATTTGCGACGGTTTTTCACCGTTGTCGATTGTCCAAAAAACACGCTAATAGACAACGGTTCATGAAACCGTTGTCATAAACGTTCAAAGACAACGGTTTTACAAAACCGTTGTTATTGACCCTAAAAACCGTTGTCTTTGACCCCCAAAAGACAACGGTTCATTAAAAACCGTTGTATTTTGCTTAAAAAATGATCTACGTTTTTTAACAACGGTTTTAGTTAAAATCGTTGCCGTATGTGTGTTGTTGATTCTGAAATTTCTTGTAGTGTATTGACTAGCTCTTCAAAACTATCATCTATCTAATTCATGTTAAAGCTCATCACGAACACATCAAATTAGTAAGATATTGACAACAAGATGTTGTCATCATGTAGCTCGTTGAGAATAATCAATTTCATGATCACCTCATTCTCAATAAACCCAATCATATCCACATCATGCTCATGGGCAGAAGCAACATCTTGCATGTGTGTAGTCATGAGCTCGTTCAAATCAATGTGCATAACTGTACAAGTGTCAGCACCATCCAACTCTTGCGTGTGCATTCGAATGTCAACAACATTCATTATTTCCCAGACAAAGTTATTCTATTAGGAATTAGGGAGAGAGGATGAGATGTGGTCTAAAAGAGATTTTTGGTGGAGAAGAATTTCATATTTTAATTAGATTTTTTCTTTTAAAAATCGATTCCCAATATTAATTAATAGTTGCCGCAATCCTCTTGATTGAAGTGGTGAGTTCAAATATATACCCACGTACACATATTTAAATTTAAAACTATCTATTTTTATTTTATTATTATTTGGAAATGAAATTAATTTCATATTTTAATTAGATTTTTTTAAAAAAATCGATCTGAAAGAGATTTTTGTTGGAGAAGATTTTCATATTTTAATTCGATTTTTTTAAAGAGATTTTAGTAGTAGAAGAATTTCATATTTTAATGAGATTTTTGTTTAAAAAAATCGAATTAAAATATGAAAAGTTGCCGCAATCCTCTTAATTTAAGTGATGAGTTCAAATATATACTCAAGTACACTAATTTAAATTTAAAATTATCTGTTTTTATTTTATTAATGGAAATGAAATTAATTTGGATTATAAATATATTTTATTATTCATCTGATGTTTAATAATGACGTCAAATAAAATTAAATTAACAAAGTGGGCAATTTTGGATAAAAACTATATATCTATCTTGTTTAATTAGTTTTTGCATTTTCTTGTTTAAGACCAAGATAGGATTTTGATCTGGATATGATAAAGAAAACCAAAATAACAACTGAGATTTTCTTGAACGAGATAACAATGACTACAAATCTAGAATTCTTTTATGGAAATAATTTTCACTGTTTGGGCAGACTAATTATATATATGATGGTAATTATCTCCTCAAACTCGAGAAAATATCACATTTCCGTCGTCATTTTCTGGGTTGATTCTCGATTAATGGTAAGATTGTTGGATTAACTCAAGAAACCATACTATTTCAGGGTTTAATTTGTTGGGGTTGGAGGTTTTTCTTTTATACAAGATTTAATTTGTGTGCATGGGAGTGTCTGTTTTTGAGTTCTCGAATGTTTTTTGCGTGCGTGTTTTGAATTTTGTTCGTACGTCGTCGACAGTACTACTGATCATATTTCTACGTAGTTGTAATCTGTCATTGGATGTTTGATTTCTTGTCTTATTTGTAATCTGTGTTTTGAAATTATAATTTTATCGTGTTTTTACAATAATTTGTACGTCTAATTTTGCAGTTTGCAAGCATGAAGGCGACTCTAAAATACAGAATAACAGCCCAAGGACTTGTGCCAGTGGATGCCTTTAGGCCTCTCGAAGGAGATGGAAACAACAACTTTAAAGATATTGCACAAACTAACAGTAAGAAACGTAGGCCATGTTCATCTCCTGATGGTCGAATCGAGAAAAGGCGGAAGACACTGGATTCGATCGCTATGGAAAAACGGATAAAAAACAGGTCCAGCAAGGCAATCAGAAGTATTTTGGATCCAAAATCTGGGACTGTAAGTAAAATTAATACTCGTTCGCTTCCTCATATCATGTCGACGAAGGTTTTTATGTATGTGTGTGACGTGCTTGGTTTTATTTGAGCAGGGCAAGGCAGCAAAGTTAACAAAGAATAGGCGTCCCACGCCGGCAAGAGAAGGTTGTCCTCAATCCTCTTCAAGTGGTGAGTTCAAATATCAACCCCACTGATCCATATATGTTGGTTGTCATGATATATATATATATATATATATATATATATATATATAAACTTTATTCTATGTTATTTTAGGCATCTCGTTCGAAAAATCATCGGGACATCCCAATCTTTGTGGTGATTCTAAACTTGTAAGTATGACAGCAAGTGCTTGCAAATTATCGAGAATTACTTTAAATTATTATATATATTGTCCGGAAAATTCACTCGATGTCGTTTTTGTTGATAGTATCATAAAGATGAAACGAGAGACACTCCAAAATGTCGTCGAAAAAGATTATGCATCGATTCTGATCGTGAGCACATTTTCATGAGCATTGTTTATTTTGGTAGTTTCGAATCGGTGGTTTAATTTTCATTGACATGCTTTCGCGCATGATTTCAGGGCATGTTCTCGATGAAGACATCATCAACAAGCATACTGAAATATTGTCACCCGAAAAAGCTTTGCAAGCTGCAATGCTGAAACGCCGATTTGCGAATATCATCTTCAAAGCCACACATCAAACACTGCTGGATAGGGTAAGGCTTTCTTTGCCGGCCTTTGTGCTCTGTGTTGATTGTTTTAGCTAGATTTATGTTGTGTACGTGTTGCTTATGTTGTAGGGTGCGAAAATCGACTCTGTGACGATGAGTCGAGAAAGAGAAAGATTGGGAAGAGAAAAAGCTGAAGGTGGTTGGTTTAATTATATATATTTGGTTAACTTATGAAATATGTTCTTTCATATTGACTTCTAAACATTGCAGATAATGCGAAAATTGAAGCAGAAGTTGAAGGCGCATTGCGGAAGATAAGACAACTTCAGAGAGAAGCTGAAAGAATGAAATTAGAAATGGTCTTTTTTATTTGTCTTTCTTTCTTTAGATTCTCACAGCGGAAGATGAGACCATTTCTTTCTTATGCAGATGCAAAAAACCGTTGATATCAATGACAATTTGGAGGTAACTAAAGAATTCGATGAAATAGTGAGCCGTGGATGTCAACCAAGGAGATGCTAGAAATAGAAGAAGGAGAAATATAATTCTTTGAAAAAATATTATTAGGAATTTATGTAAATGTCTATTCTTTTAGCAATTTTCTTGTTTTATATAAAAATCAAATGTATTGTTTTGATAAGTTTGCGTAAGAAAAATTATGATTAATAAAACATAAAAGTTATGTTCACGATCAAACTTTCTTTTTTGTAAATTTCCTAATCTATGCAAGAATTTATAGTACATCCCATCGTGTTACGAGAAAAATTTAATCGACTTTGAACATAACTATGCCGTCGTAAGATCATCCAAAAAATATACATCGGAAAGTTAAATAGAGATGAGCTTAAATTGGAAATGAATGTCGTATATGTATGTCACTACTTTCATTCAACAAATCTTTATATCATAATATAAACATATGTGCAATATTCTAACAGAGTGGCTATCTTTGTTAATTGAAATTAGGTAACTTTATTCGATTTACCTCCGAAGACATTTTTTGAACAAGTTGAAGGAATGAGCATTATAAAAATAAAAAATATTCTAATTAATATTATGTATTTGAGCTCATTAATGTGTTGTTTCTTATATTAAATGTCATCATGTTTGTTATTAGTGTATACATGAAGTTGACTGAATTTTAGTCTTAACAATGCGAAATTTGTGTTGATGCAAAACAAACAAGATCGTCTTTCTATACTTTTGAAAGAAAAAGTGAACCCTTTTAATTTAATTTACTCATATATTTAGATTTAAAAGCAGTACAAATACATGGTGCAAATAATAACTAACTTTTTTTATGATAGTACAAAATTTTGTTACGTGTATTTTCTTTAAAGTAAAAATGAATCCATAAATAAGTTTGTATTAAAAAAATTGAAGTTGAAAATCAACTTAACAAGAAATATGAAGTTGCTAAGAAGTGATCGTGGAGGTGAATATGAATCGTCATTTGCTACGTTTTGTGGTCAACATAAAATCATACACAAAATAACAGCAACTTATTTTCTTCAGCAAAATGATACTGAAGAAAGAAAGAATTGTTCTGTGAAGGAAATGATGAATATATTGTTGTAATGTTCGAGCTTACCATAGAATATGTGGAGCGAGACTATTTTAATGTAAAATCATCTTTTAAACAATGTTCCTTGAAAGAACCAAGATAAAAGTCAGCGTTCATCCTTTTCTTGAGCTTAAACAAGTCATCAATAATATAACAATTTATGACAAACATTCCACTTTTTGATAAAACAATTTTGTCTGGCTCAAAAACAATATGAAAGTCGTGATTATTCAAAAGCGAACTGGGCACTAAATTTTTTCGAATTTTTGGGACCTACAACACATTGTTGAGAGTCAATTCTTTTCCAGAATTCATCCTTTTGATAAACTTTCCTTGACTCTTGATATCAAATGTAGAAGAGTTTCCCATGTACACCTTTTCACCATTCTCAAATTCATCAAGATTCACAAACATATCTGTTTCTCACGAAAATTGCGGGCGTGTCAGACACATGTTCGTGCAAAATTTGAATGATCCGACTTCGTTTACCAAGCGTCGCGATTCTCGATTCGACCGTTAGTTATAGTTCCTTCGATATGACTTCAAAGCTAAACGTATAAACTGAGAATAAAGAAATTATAGAGGGAATACATGGGTAACATCAAACTTAAATATGCTGTTATGAATTTTGATCAACATTCTACAATAAAGTTGAAGAAATGAGGAAATAGACTGCTTGAAAAATGAAAAATGAGCGAACAATTAATGACAGAATTCTCCAGAGCTTTGCTGTAGATTTGTAGGATGTGTGTGTTGTCTGCTTTTTTATTACTCCTTCAGCTTTTGTCACACTCGACGGAGGAGTTTAAACCACATCTCACGATCACTCACGTTGGGTCATGGCTCAACTTCTCGTATCGTGCTTTTCTTGGACCAACTGCCATCAACTTTTGTGGGCTTGGCATCTGTTGGGTTGTGGCTTGGAATTCCATGGGCTTGTCTATTGGGTTCTTCATGTTTTTTAGGGCTTCCATTGTTAGTGGGTTAAAAATGATTTGGGCTTTGAAAAATATGGGATCAACAATTGCCTCCCATAGCCAATTTGGCCCATGTGCCAATTTGGCTAATTATATGTTTAGCCCACTTTGGCCCATATTCAAAACATGGAATGAAGACCACATTCATGATCACAGTATCCTTCAAAGTTTCTCAATAAAAACATTTAACGTGAAATTCTTATTTTCTGCTCCTTTCATAATAGACAAGCCCAAACCCACATCAATCCTCAAAATTTCGCCTTCACACAAACAAACTTTGATTCCATTGTCGTGTTCTCACTTACTAGTTATCGATTATTAGCTATTTGCCACCGGATTGTGGAGTGACATGGACACCATTCAACTTTCAATTAAATTGCCACCCTCAAACTCATTTGTATTCAGCCATATCATCTCAAAAGAGCAGGTAGATTTCTACATTTTTTCTACTTCTTCATGACAAAAACATTGTAGAATATGTCACATTTCATGCTGCACTCACGGTGTTTGTGCATATGTCTGAATGAGTTTTTGATGACTAGCACCTTCCAACACCCACTGCTTGTACCTCAACAGAACGACTCCCTTGGTGTGCATATTCAGAGCTTGGTCTATAGCTTGTGCAACTTATGTAATCTTCCATGTTCTTACAAGAATTGCATCAACACGAGGAATTGTGATGCTCCACCAAATTCACTGAGGATGAGATCCCATTTTCTGGAATTTTGGCAAGCCATAAATTCAAAAATGGCAACATTCATTCCATCTCACAAAAAAGTGACGCGTGCCACATCAATGACATCATATAGCACACACAAAGCATAATTTTGTTGATCAACACTCCATAATTTTTCATGTGATCACATTTATTTAGCAGGAACATAGTTAGAGAAATTAAGGATTTATCTCAAAGGCCAATGCAAGCAGTACCTTAAATACCAATGGAGAAGGAAAATCTTGCCTCTTGGGAGTGCCGCCGGCCAATCCAAAATAAATTTTCAAGCTTGGATAATATCTTTGCAACTGACTGAGCATATATGCATGGAGTGTCATACATTTTGAAAGGAAATAAAATACTTAGGCTAGGAACATTAGGTGTACGTTTTTACACTTGTTTGCCACGATTTGGCAAGTGTCTTTTCTGATGTGTAGAGTTGAGAAAATGTCTTGAAAGCCAAATTTTGTTGTTGGAAACATGTTGTTTACCTTATACATGCTGCTTGGGATTTTTTTACATGTATTTATATTTTTGGCATTTCTTATTTACAAGGGAAACTCTCCGAGATTTTCTAAAAACTAAACAAACGGCAAAAAACATTTTTTCTTCAACATTGATGCAAACATGGTGGGTCAACACTGATTGTTACCAATCAACTGTTAAACAACATTTATCAAACAATACTCCCCAAGGTTTCAAGATATGTCATAAACAAACTTCACTTTTTCATCAATTTGACAAACCAACACAACAAAAATTTCTCTCAAAATACATCAGCTACATCGGATTCCATGAGCAATCGGTTTTTTTATTCTCAATGCTCCATCATTATTTACAAACAACTTCAGCAAGGAATGGCTTTAAAAGCATATTCCTCACATATTTACAGGAACTTCTTGTGAGTCAATTTTACAAAATTAACCAAAGTGGCCATCCAGCCTACTTTGTACAATACTTCTTATCTATTCCATCTTTATAAAACATCCGTCTCCGGCTGTCGATCTTTCATCTGAGCCGGAGCTAAGATTAACTCCTCCATTTGTAACTCTTCTTCCTTACTACCTCAATATTCCTCCTCGAATATAACTCCAACCCCATCGATATCCCACAACTCCTGAGGCTGCACTTCGTTCACCAGCTGCTGCATTTTGGCTTTCCACTTGGAAGTTGCAGCGACTTCCATCTCTTCTTTATTGAACTTAGTGATCGACCTCCTCGACAATAGGTCGGACAAGAGGTCTAGGAGAGTGAAAGGGATCGATTTTCGGTGCCTGAATGCGCAACGGAAGGTACAAAATTTTCGGTTTTTGCAAGAGAAAAATCGAGCACCTTAGTACTAGTGTGTAACATTTACTAAACACCTTTGTCATACATAGGGTGTTAAGAAATTATACCTATCAACCTCTTGAGGTTGATGATGGCTCCAACCAAGTTGTAAACAACTTGGCTCTTCAAAGGAAAGACAAATCTACAAGCTCTCCGCCTTTCTCCAAAATTAGGCCCACCACCAACTAGCTAGAACCCTTCTTATTTTGCACTAGAAAAATAAGAAGATTTTTCAAAGAGAAGAGTATGAATTCCTCAACAACTTGAAGAACAAAAATTAGAGAGAAAGTGAGTGAAATTTTCGGCCATATTCTTCTAAAATGATGGGGGGAAGAGTTGCCTTGGTTGTGGGACAAGTAGTCATCACTTTTTGCATGCCAAACAATTTTTTAATGAAAAAGTATTCCACAACTCTTCACCTCCCAAGCATGCAAAACCTAGTGGGCTTGTAACATTTACAAAGGACCCATGAACTTTTTAATTTAATTGCCTCAAACATATTTGAGACCAATTAAACTTTACTTGATTTTACTCAAGCCCACTAGTTAAATAATTATTTCAAATTGGGCTCTACAAGGCCCAATGTTACTTAATTAATTCAACACTTGAATTAATTCAATTATTTGGACTCTACTAGGCCCACTAGTGTTTAATTAATTCAACATTTGAATTAATTTAATTTAATCCATAATAATGTTTATGAAAATCACAATTTTCAAATACATTATTTATTTGGCCAACTTTTAATTTAAGAACACATTCATAAATTTAAAATTACATTTCCCTCATAGAAGTCATACTTCTATTTTTCCTCAAGCTTATAAACTCCTTTACAAGCCGTTCAACACATTGAACTATTTTACTTCTCAAAGGGATCTAGAAAGCTAGTACTTGTGTGACCCTCAATGGTTCATTGATACAACTAGCCGTTGGTTCACATCTCCATGTGATTCGGACTAAACATGTCCTTATACGAGCATACCCCAATTGCTCCATTCTTACTTATCAACTCCTTGATAACAAGAACGTCAGAACTCAAGTCTGATAGTACCCAACCAACCATGTTAAACGCCTAGCAGCATCGCTTACATGATTCCCTAGGTATCAAATGATAGTGCCTGCAAGAACCATTCAATTATGGTTAGCGTACAGTACGGTCCTTTCAACTCATATATCCCGACCGATACGACAACCATTGGTTTATCGAGAGTTGTCAATGAATCGATACTATATGTCATGCCGTAGTTGCATCAATGGTGTAATCTATGAAACCCCTTTCATAATTACCACCATACTCTATTCAGAGATTTCAACCTATATACACATGAGAACACATAGGATATCCATACCCGAAGGTAAGCGGTGAATCCCCGACTACAATGCATCGACTCCTATATGTTTCGACAGAACACCCAACCTTGCCACCTGATGACCCCATGAGAGTCGGTAAACAAGTCAAAGTGTAATTCTAGCACATAGAGTCTCAATGTTGTCCCGGGTCATAAGGAATAATGGTGTACAACCATAAACTAGGACTTTTCCACTCGATAAGTGAGAACCACTTGGAAAGTCTTTTATGGAGGGTTGTTAAGTGCACTCTACCAGGAGCACCTATCTGCATGCTCGGGCATCACAATGTCCCCTACCAATGAAACATGGTACTCACATCGCAGATACTAGTCTCGAACTCGAGCGGCCTATATCCTTCTTAGTGGCGGCTGAATCGACTAGGAACCGTTTAGAATATACAGTATTCCAAATATGAGTTTCATGATACTCATCATATGAGCATCTCATATTCTTTCTACTATTTGTATATTCAAGGGCTTTATCTATGCAACTAGCATGTGTATACAGATAAAGATGTGCCAAAATAATAATTTGAAATATTATTAAAATAAAGATTGTTTATACATAGAGTTTCATTGTGAACACCCGGCCAACACTTGGCTCGACGGACACCTACTCTAACAATCTCCCACTTGCACTAGAGCCAACTACCCATATTCTTCAAAACCATTGATTCGCGATGCTTCTCGAATAATGGTCCAGGTAAAGGCTTAGTTAGCGGATCAGCAACATTATCTGCGGAGCCGACTTTGTCAATCGTGACATCTCCTCTTTCCACGATCTCTCTGAGGATGTGGTACTTTCTCAATACGTGTTTGGACTTCTGATGAGACCTCGGCTCCTTTGCTTAAGCTATACCTCCCGTGTTGTCACACAACACCGGGACAGGAGCAACTCCATTAGGAATGACGTCCAACTCTTGGACGAAATTCCTTATCCAAACAGCCTCCTTTGCTGCATCTGATGCAGCAATGTATTCGGCCTCAGTGGTGGAATCCACAGTACTGTCTTGCTTGGAACTCTTCCAAGAGACAGCAACACCATTGAACATGAATACGAATCCAGAGGTTGACTTAGAGTCATCGATATCGCTTTGGAAGCTATAGTCGGTATAGCCTTCCAATTTCAGTTCTCCACCCCCATAGACCAAGAACAACTTATTGGTCCTTCTCAAATACTTGAGGATGTCTTTCACAGCTTTCCAGTGCGGAAGACCAGGGTTGGATTGATATCTACTCACTACACTTAGTGCAAAAGCCACGTCAGGACGTGTAGATATCATCCCATACATGATGCTACCAACCGCAGATGCATAAGGAATGCTTGTCATCGCCGCTATCTCTGCATCAGTCTTGGGAGACATGGACTTGGATAGGGACATGCCATGACACATTGGTAGATGTCCTCTCTTGGACTCATCCATCGAGAACCGCTTCACAATGATATCAATGTATGTGGATTGGGTGAGACCAAGAAATCTTTTTGATCTATCTCTATAGATCTGTATTCCCAATACGAAAGATGCTTCACCTAAGTCCTGCATCAAGAACTTACTCGCTAACCATATCTTAGTTGATTGCAACATCCCTACATCATTCCCAATGAGTAGAATGTCATCAACATAAAGCACAAGGAATGTCACAGCACTCCCACTGACCTTCTTATACACACAGGGTTCCTCAGGATTCTTAGCAAAACCAAACTCTTTGATTGTACTATCGAATCTGAGGTTCCAACTCCTAGATTCCTGCTTTAGACCATAAATAGATCTTTGAAGTTTGCATACCATATGCTCACTTCCGACAGATGTAAACCATTCAGGTTGAGACATGTAAATCTCTTCCTTAATATCCCCATTAAGAAAGACTGTCTTGACATCCATCTGCCATATCTCATAGTCATACCATGCAGCTATGGCTAGCAATATCCTTATGGACTTGAACATTGCAACTGGAGAAAAGGTTTTCTCAAAGTCAACTCCTTGTCTTTGAGTATATCCTTTTGCCACCAATCGCGCCTTGAAGGTCAATACCTTCCCATCCGCCCCAAGTTTCCTCTTGTAAATCCATTTACACCCTATAGGAACAATTCCCTCAGATGGATCCACGAGATTCCACACTCGGTTCGAATGCAAGGAATTCATCTCAGATTCCATCGCTTCAAGCCACTTGGATGAATCGGCATCAGATAACGCTTCCTTGAAGGTCCTTGGATCACATCCATGGTTAGGCTCATCATGGCCCTCTTCAAGAAGCAGACCATACCTCATAGGTGGTCTCGAGACTCTCTTGGATCTTCTAGGAGCTTGTATCTCCTCTCTTGGCTCTTCGGGTGTGGGTTCTATAATTGTGGGTGTCTCTCGAACCTCTTCAGTTCTATCATCTTCCCTTTTCTATCCAATAGAATTCCTTTTCCAAAAAGGTTGCATTCCTAGAAACAAACACCTTTGTTTCTTGGGGATGATAGAAATAATATCCAACAGAATTCTTTGGATATCCGACAAAATAACATAAAATGGATCGACTATCCAATTTATCTCCCACTACCTGCTTCACATAAGCAGGGCATCCACATATTCTAAGATAAGAATATTTGGGAGGCTTACCCATCCATATCTCATATGGTGTCTTGTCAACTGCCTTTGAATGGGCATTGTTCAACAACAGTGCCGCTGTCTCAAGCGCATATCCCCAAAAGGATGGCGGCAACTCCGTGAACCCCATCATAGACCGAACCATGTCCATCAAAGTCCGGTTACGACGCTCCGAATCACCATTCAACTGTGGTGTAGCGGGCGGAGTCCACTGCGAGAGAATCTCATTCTCCCTAAGATAATCTTAGAACTCGGCACTCAAGTACTCACCACCTCGATCCGATCGAAGTGTCTTGATGCTTCGTCCCAACTGTTTCTCTACTTCACTTCTCAATTCTTTGAACCTTTCAAAGGCTTCAGACTTGTATTTCATCAAATACACATACCCGTACCTCGAAAAGTGATGAGTAAAGGTGATGAAGTAGGCATGTCCATGCTTAGTGCTGATGCTAAGCGGACCGCACACATCGGTATGGATCAAATCCAATAACCCTTTGGCTTGCTCCACGTGGCCCTTAAAGGGAATTTTGGTCATCTTTCCTTTTAGACAGGATTCACAAGTCGTGAGAGCATTAATATCAGACATATCAAACATGCCTACTGTAGAACCCGTAAGTCAGTAGACGTATAAGCCATGCATAATTCTAGATTTTTAAATTTAATTGACTTCATTGCATGATTATTTTAAATGCATTTATTTGAAGTTAATTATTCATTATTTCAGTTCAGTAGTTTGATTTTTAGCATTTCAGTTATTTCAGTGAGGCCGGACTGGAGTTGGAGTTTTGAGATAGAATTTAAGATTTGAGAAATATTTCCAGAAGTTAATTTAGCTAACAAGTAAGTTCATTTAAGTTAAAAAGAAGTTTAAGGAATTATTTAAGTTAGTTGAGGATTTTAATTTAATTATTGGAGGTGATTAAGAAATGAGCTCATTTAAGTTACTTAATTAAGGGGTTAGTTAACTAAATTAATTAAAGGATTAGTAAGGCTTTTAAGGGTTATTAAATTACTAGATAATCAATTTTCCCCCAACCATTTATCATGCATTTTCGGCCACACCCCTAGAAGAACAAACTAGGACTTGCCAACTCACCTTTGACCCATTCTTGGTTGATTAGCATGCTAATTCTTTTAGCTATTTTTCCACCTTAATTAATTAATACTAGACCACTATCCTAACCCTTGTTTGGCATGATAAAATCGGCCACTATAGTCTAGAACCACCCAAGAGATCATTTGATAGCAATTCAAAATTCAAAATTCAAATGCATGAAGACTTGGTCTTGATATGATCCTATTTTTGTGCACCCTTCTCCTCACCTTCATAACCATCACTCCCCCCTCCACCTCCACCGAAAATAAGACCCCTTTTCAGTAGAAAAAACGTGAATAACAGCTAGGGAGAAAGGGAGAAAAATCGAGAGCCAAGAAAGGTAGAGAAGCAAGCCACTCCGTCTCCTCCGCGCCGTCTCGTCTCTTCTTTTCGTTTTCTTTTGAACCAGGCATGTCTAGATTTCTTTCAAACCTCAATCAAGTCATATTATCATTTATTTTTCAGTACATGATCATGTTTTAGCAAGCAAAAAACCGAGATACATGTCAAAATATTTTGGAACACACATGCAGAATTTCGGCTCTTCATGGCAAGCTTCACGTTTTTCTGAGTTTTGATGGTTTCAGGTATTGGATAGACTCCAGGCTCCCAAGGCGACTTTTATACATGTAGTAGGATGCATTAGGACCATGTTGGTCTATTCAAACCAGCCCCATGCTTGCTGGAAAACCGAAATGACAGCAAGTTCCCCATAAGTGCAGAAATGTGATTCGAAAATTCAGTTTGGATGTCAAGGAGGAAGGATCTGATCTTGGCTGCCCCAAGGGCCTATAGCCATGGTTGGATCACTTCCCTAGCATGTCTAAGACGTGACTAAGTCGCCCTTTTGGTGGCTTGGTCCATGGCTCATCGGTTTTTAAATAATCAACAAGAACAGCCCTTTCCCCATTCGGCCCTTCCATTTTTCAGCATTTGGTTTCGTTTCTTTTGTGGCTTGGTGTGGATCTTGGTTGGCCTATGGCCCTTAGCCATGGTTCATATCATGCTCCTAGATGTCTAGATCGTGCCATGGTCAATCAAATGGCCACTGGAACGACGCAAGACATCGATCATAGCATAAACACTACACACGCACGCATGAGGGCCCTCGGTGAGAACTTTCGGGTGGTTGCTGGAATGAGGCAAATTGTGGCTGGCCTAGGGCCCCTAGCCATGGTTCAAATCATTCCTTGGGACGTTGTGGAGAGGCTTTGGTCGGTGGTTCAAGCCCCAATGGCCAAAAGTCTCGCAAACGACGCGATGCAAGCTAGGTCGCAGCTGCTGGAAATTACAGCAAGTTGCTGTGTCGGTTCAGAGGCTCGTTCGAGTTCTTGGTTGGCTTTTAGCCCATGGCCTTGGACTGGACAGTGCCTCATTGAGTTAGCAAGGTCATGTTTTTGACCGTTTGTCATTTGGATCATTTTTGAGGTCGTACGAGAATTTAAGGTGCAATGTGCCAAATTGACTCTCGAAAGAGCGTTTCGTGTTTTGGCCTCCATTCCACCTAGATTTCGACCCTATCATTTTAGGAACATTATTTTATGATTTTTCACCGTATTTTAATCATGACTATACGTCGGTTCAGTGTCGGTTCAGGTTGGCTCGGAGTCATGATTAAATGCGAAGTTATTAGGCGTCATAGTCGCATCTTTTGAACGTAAATTGCATAGTTGGTCATGTTTAAGCTATTGCATATTTTTCATGGCACAGTTAGGTTGCAGCGAGCCTGGGAACGATCCAATCAAATCCAGTTGGTAAAATTACAGGAATTTTCATTACGCCAGTTAATTATTTTACGTGCATTAAACAGAAAATGATTATTTTTGAGATTTATGCGATATGGCTTGTGGTTCATTCACTATGTGGGAGTGTTATTTTATACGGTCGCCAGTGACCGATCAGTTCAGTATGGTACCACCCGGTCTCCAGTGACCGGCCAGCTCAGTTCAGTTTCAGCCTCCCCGGTAGCCAGTTACCGATCAGTTCAGCTTAGTGCAGTGGCCACAGGCGTAAAACATAATCTCAACAGAAAATTTTATCAGTTATTTCAGTACAGGCTCCAAGGAGCAAATATTTTTACAGTGACTTCCATTTCAGTTATGCACGTATTATAATTGCTCAGTACAGATTATTTTCAGTATGCCTCAGGACAGGATATTTTATCACATGCATATTTTAAATTCAGATTTTTACTCGTTACCTGCGATTTATGCATGCTGAGTCTTTAGGCTCACTAGACTTGATTGTTGTAGGTACTGATGAGGCCAGGGCCGAGGGCGGGGACCAGTGAGCCAGCTTGGGTCGGCAGTAGTGGCACCCGAGGACCTCAGAGCAGCAGTTGTTATTTTCTTCGCAAACAATTTTTATCAGTTGTTGGATATTTTTAAATCGTTGTTGTTGGAAAAACTTTGATTTTCTTCCGCTGCAATATTTTGAAATATTGAACTTGATTCACCAGTGATTTTATGAATGAGGCCATTTAAGTTCTTTTAAAAATAAAATTTTTAATTTTCCGCAAATTTTCAAGAAAGGAGTTTTAGGTCCTTCACAGTTGGTATCAGAGCGGTGGTTCTGTATAGGGTTTCACTACTACTGACCGCGTAAAGCTCACGAAGCCACGCCTTTGGTCTGTAAGTTTTTTCAGTTCAGCATTTTGTTCAGCATTTCAGTTATAGCATGAATTATTTTGTCAGCATGCTTCCAGATTTTCAGTATTTCAGAGTTCATTTAAAATAAATTATGGAATTATGCATGTTAGTTACGTATGGGTTATGTTGGAACAGTATGCCCCCTAGACGCATTTTAGAGCGCAACAGAGAGGAGGAGCCTCGCCGAGAAGACAGGGAGGAGCGTAGACCAGAGGGAGACCTACCACCTCCTCCACCGCCCCCACCGGACATGAGTGCCCAGATGTTAGCTGGGATGGCACAGTTCTTCGCACAGTTTGCGGGGGGCAATGCCGCAGCCGTAGCCGTAGCCGCAGCCAGGCCGACAGGGCCCGAGGCTGTTTATGAGTGATTCATGAAGATGCGCCCGAAGGAATTCTCTGGGACATCTGACCCCATGGTTGCCGAGGGATGGATCAAATCCCTCGAGGTTATCTTCGATTTTATGGAGCTGGGGGACGCAGACCGAGTCCGATGTGCCACCTACTTGTTCACTGGAGACGCCCGCTTATGATGGGAAGGAGCTTCGGTAGCCCTGACCTTGGCTACACTTTCTTGGACCCGCTTTACGGAGGTTTTCTACTCCAAGTATTTTGCTGAGGAGGTTCGCACCAGGCTGACCACCGAGTTCATGAGTCTGAGACAGGGGGATATGTCGGTTACGGAGTTTATCCGTAAGTTCGAGAGGGGCTGTCACTTTGTGCCCCTGATAGCGAATGATGCCAGAGCCAAGCTGATGCACTTCCTAGTGGGTTTACGGCCGATCTTGCGCCGGGATGTTAGGGTATCTGACCCTGCTACTTATGAGATTGCCGTCTCCAAGGCCTTAGCCGCAGAGCAGGATCTGCGGGATATCGAGAGGGATCGCCAGGGCAAGCGCCCAGTCCAGGCACCGCACCGCCCTCCTCCTTTTCATGGACCGCCCAGGAACCGAGGCCAGCAGCAGCAGCGGGGACGCCCAGCCCCGAGGACTCAGGAGCACCCAGTTTGTCCCAGGTGCTCACGTCGCCATCCTGGAGCATGTATGGCTGGCTCAGGAAAGTGTTTTAAGTGTGGCAGTCCAGACCACATGTTGCTGCAGTGTCCTCAGAGGAATCTGCCTACCCAAGGCAGAGTTTTTGCTCTCCATGCCGCGGAAGCCAACCCGGAGACTATGTTGTTGACAGGTACCTTTAAACTTTAAGTTATTCTTCGAATTTCAGCATTTTGGGAATCGGGATTTAGATTTTGAACTTAGAACTGTTATAGGATTGCATGCTCTACTCAGATTTATTTCGGGGAAATTAAGCTAGAGGAACCTAGACCTTTGCATGTCTATAAGTTTAGATCTTGTAGTGGGATTCAACTTAGAGCTCCGCTCTTTCAGGGAGAATTTTTATATCTGGTTCCGCTACCAAGGCCTTGATAGATTCAGGGGCCACTCACTCGTTTATTTCGGAGATCTTTGCAAACTTTCTCAAGATCCAGACCATTGGGCTAGATACAGCCTTTTCAGTAGTGTTGCCGTCAGGCGAGGAGATGGCAGCTACCAATGTTATCCGAGATATAGACCTT
This sequence comes from Primulina tabacum, assembly GCF_025594145.1. Taxonomy (NCBI): domain Eukaryota; kingdom Viridiplantae; phylum Streptophyta; class Magnoliopsida; order Lamiales; family Gesneriaceae; genus Primulina; species Primulina tabacum. Next base: position 22,530,086 of record NC_134561.1, on the reverse strand, counting down.
GAGCTGCACGGTAATCTTGTTTATGCAGATCTGATTGTGCTACCGATGCCGGAATTTGACATCATCCTAGGGATGGACTGGCTATTGAGGAACAAAGTGTTGATAGACTTCCAACGGAGATCCGTTCTTGTCCGACCGCCTGGAATGGAGCAGTTCTTATTTGAGCCGGACAGGTACTTTCCTTTACCGTGCATTATTCCTTATGTTCAGGCTAGGAAGCTCATGCATAGAGGGTGTCGGGCATTTCTAGCAACCCTTTTATCTGTCCCCGAGGAACCCAGCCAGTCAGCCTCAGATGTTCCGATAGTTAGAGATTTCTTAGACGTTTTTCCCGAAGACGTCTCTGGTATGCCACCAGAGAGAGAGGTGGAGTTTTCCATTGAGCTTATGCCAGGTACGGCTCCGATATCCAAAGGGCCGTACCGACTAGCACCGACAGAGATGGCAGAGCTTAAGAAGCAGATTCAGGAACATATCGACAAGGAGTTCATTCGCCCGAGCTTTTCTCCATGGGGCGCGCCAGTCTTATTCGTGAAAAAGAAGGATGGCACGATGAGGCTTTGCATTGACTACCGGGAGTTGAACAGGGTTACAGTGAAGAATAAATACCCACTGCCGAGGATTGAGGATCTGTTTGACCAGTTGCAGGGAGCTTCGATTTTCTCCAAGATAGATCTGCGTTCTGGTTATCACCAGTTGAGGGTGAGAGGTGCTGATGTCTCGAAGACAGCTTTCAGGACTCGTTATGGCCACTACGAGTTCCTAGTGATGCCGTTCGGTCTAACGAATGCGCCAGCGATCTTCATGGATCTAATGAATCGCGTATTTCAGCCGTACCTCGACCAGTTTGTGATAGTGTTCATAGATGACATTCTCGTCTACTCCAAGAGTCGGGAGGAGCACAGCAGGCATCTGACCACAGTGTTGCAGACATTGCAGAAACATAAACTATTCGCAAAGTTCAGTAAGTGCGAATTCTGGTTAGAGAAGGTGGCGTTCTTGGGCCACATTGTTTCTAGCAGTGGTATTGAGGTAGACCCCGCAAAAGTTGTAGCAGTCAGAGATTGGGTTGTGCCTCAGAATGCATCCGAGATCCGCAGTTTCCTTGGGCTAGCAGGATATTACAGAAAATTCATCCAAGGATTTTGCTCTATTGCCGTTCCACTCACAGCACTGACAAAGAAAAATGTGAAGTTTGTGTGGAGCGAGGAGTGTCAGAAGAGCTTCGATACTTTGAAGCAAGCTCTTATTTCAGCACCAGTTTTGGCCATGCCATCAGGGCCCGGCGAGTTTGTCCTTTATACCGATGCTTCAAAGCCTTGTTTAGGTGCAGTTTTGATGCAGCATGGGAGAGCGATAGCGTATGCTTCTCGACAGTTGAAAATCCACGAGAAGAATTACCCTACCCATGATCTGGAGTTAGCGGCCGTTGTTTTTGCTTTGAAGATTTGGAGGCACTATCTGTATGGGGAGAAGTGTCAGATCTTTACCGACCATAAGAGCCTCAAGTATTTCTTTACGCAGAAGGAGCTGAACATGCGTCAGAGGCGTTGGTTGGAGCTTGTGAAAGACTACGATTGTGACATTAGCTACCACCCGGGTAAAGCTAATGTAGTTGCGGATGCTTTGAGCAGGAAAGTCGCAGTGATGGCTCATTTGACGATGCAGAAACCTCTTCAGATTGAGATGCAGAGGTTTGATCTTGAGACTTATCCTCGAGGTAGAGTTCCTCGTTTATCTACCTTGACTATCCAGTCCTCTCTTATTGACCGTATTCGCAGCGGTCAGGCAGCAGATGAGCAGTTGGCACAGTGGAAGAAGAGAGATGAAGCCAAGGGCAGTGTTTTGTATACAGTCAGCGACGGTATTGTGAGATACCGAGATAGGATATGGGTTCCTAGCAGTGATTCTATCCGAGCAGACATCTTATCAGAGGCCCATACGTCCCCGTACTCTATTCACCCTGGGAGTACGAAGATGTACAAAGATCTGCAGCTATTGTATTGGTGGCCAGGAATGAAGAAGGACATCAGGCGTTTTGTATCCGAGTGCCTGACTTGCCAGTTAGTGAAGGCCGAGCATCAGAGACCAGCAGGTTTGCTCAAGCCTCTTCCTATTCCCGAGTGGAAGTGGGAGAACATTACCATGGACTTTGTGACTGGATTGCCGAGGTCAGCCAGAGGATCGAATGCTATCTGGGTGATTGTAGATCGTCTTACCAAATCAGCGCACTTCTTGCCTATTAAGACGACTTTCACCATGGTTCAGTATGCAGAGCTGTATATCCGAGAGATAGTCCGACTCCACGGTATTTCAGTTTCTATCGTATCCGACAGAGATCCCAGATTCACTTCCTCGTTTTGGAAGAGTTTGCATTCGACTTTGGGTATGAAGTTGCTGTTTAGCACAGCTTTCCATCCGCAGACAGATGGACAGTCGGAGCGAGTTATTCAGATCTTAGAGGATCTTCTCCGTGCTTGCGTCATTGATTTCTCTGGGAGTTGGGAGTCGAACTTACCATTGGTAGAGTTCACCTATAACAACAGTTTCCAGTCGTCCATAGGTATGGCTCCGTATGAAGCGCTGTATGTCGCAAGTGTAGATCTCCTGTTCATTGGGATGAAGTAGGAGAGAGAGCAGAGTTGGGTCCAGAGATTGTTCAGCAGGCAGCAGATGTAGTAGTCAGGATCCGTGATAGAATGAGGACTGCTCAGAGCCGACAGAAGAGTTATGCCGATCAGCGGAGGAGAGAGTTAGAGTTTGCAGTGGGCGATCATGTCTTCGTGAAAGTGGCACCTATGAAGGGTGTCATGAGATTTGGCAAGAAAGGGAAGCTCAGTCCGAGATTCATTGGACCGTTTGAGATCCTCGACAGAGTTGGGACGCTAGCGTATCGTGTGGCTCTTCCGCCAAATCTGGCCGGAGTACACAATGTCTTTCACGTCTCCATGCTGAGGAAGTATATGGCAAATCCTTCGCATGTGCTGAATTTCGAGCCGTTGCAGCTTACTCCGAACTTATCTTATGAGGAGAGACCCGTGCAGATCTTAGACAGACAGGAGAAGAAACTTCGGAACAAGTTGGTTAAGCGAGTCAAAGTCAAATGGCTCAACCATTCAGAGGAGGAAGCTACGTGGGAGTCTGAGCCGGAGATGAGAAGTCGATACCCTGAGTTATTCGGTGAGTTCTAATTTCGAGGACGAAATTTATTTAAGGGGGGAAGGATTGAAGAACCCGTAAGTCAGTAGACGTATAAGCCATGCATAATTCTAGATTTTTAAATTTAATTGACTTCATTGCATGATTATTTTAAATGCATTTATTTGAAGTTAATTATTCATTATTTCAGTTCAGTAGTTTGATTTTTAGCATTTCAGTTATTTCAGTGAGGCCGGACTGGAGTTGGAGTTTTGAGATAGAATTTAAGATTTGAGAAATATTTCCAGAAGTTAATTTAGCTAACAAGTAAGTTCATTTAAGTTAAAAAGAAGTTTAAGGAATTATTTAAGTTAGTTGAGGATTTTAATTTAATTATTGGAGGTGATTAAGAAATGAGCTCATTTAAGTTACTTAATTAAGGGGTTAGTTAACTAAATTAATTAAAGGATTAGTAAGGCTTTTAAGGGTTATTAAATTACTAGATAATCAATTTTCCCCCTACCATTTATCATGCATTTTCGGCCACACCCCTAGAAGAACAAACTAGGACTTGCCAACTCACCTTTGACCCATTCTTGGTTTATTAGCATGCTAATTCTTTTAGCTATTTTTCCACCTTAATTAATTAATACTAGACCACTATCCTAACCCTTGTTTGGCATGATAAAATCGGCCACTATAGTCTAGAACCACCCAAGAGATCATTTGATAGCAATTCAAAATTCAAAATTCAAATGCATGAAGACTTGGTCTTGATATGATCCTATTTTTGTGCACCCTTCTCCTCACCTTCATAACCATCACTCCCCCCTCCACCTCCACCGAAAATAAGACCCCTTTTCAGTAGAAAAAACGTGAATAACAGCTAGGGAGAAAGGGAGAAAAATCGAGAGCCAAGAAAGGTAGAGAAGCAAGCCACTCCGTCTCCTCCGCGCCGTCTCGTCTCTTCTTTTCGTTTTCTTTCGAAACGAAACCAGGCATGTCTAGATTTCTTTCAAACCTCAATCAAGTCATATTATCATTTATTTTTCAGTACATGATCATGTTTTAGCAAGCAAAAAACCGAGATACATGTCAAAATATTTTGGAACACACATGCAGAATTTCGGCTCTTCATGGCAAGCTTCACGTTTTTCTGAGTTTTGATGGTTTCAGGTATTGGATCGACTCCAGGCTCCCAAGGCGACTTGTATACATGTAGTAGGATGCATTAGGACCATGTTGGTCCATTCAAACCAGCCCCATGCTTGCTGGAAAACCGAAATGACAGCAAGTTCCCCATAAGTGCAGAAATGTGATTCGAAAATTCAGTTTGGATGTCAAGGAGGAAGGATCTGATCTTGGCTGCCCCAAGGGCCTATAGCCATGGTTGGATCACTTCCCTAGCATGTCTAAGACGTGACTAAGTTGCCCTTTTGGTGGCTTGGTCCATGGCTCATCGGTTTTTAAATAATCAACAAGAACAGCCCTTTCCCCATTCGGCCCTTCCATTTTTCAGCATTTGGTTTCGTTTCTTTTGTGGCTTGGTGTGGATCTTGGTTGGCCTATGGCCCTTAGCCACGGTTCATATCATGCTCCTAGATGTCTAGATCGTGCCATGGTCAATCAAATGGCCACTGGAATGACGCAAGACATCGATCATAGCATAAACACTACACACGCACGCATGAGGGCCCTCGGTGAGAACTTCCGGGTGGTTGCTGGAATGAGGCAAATTGTGGCTGGCCTAGGGCCCCTAGCCATGGTTCAAATCATATCTTGGGACGTTGTGGAGAGGCTTTTGTCGGTGGTTCAAGCCCCAATGGCCAAAAGTCTCGCAAACGACGCGATGCAAGCTAGGTCGCAACTGCTGGAAATTACAGCAAGTTGCTGTGTCGGTTCAGAGGCTCGTTCGAGTTCATGGTTGGCTTTTAGCCCATGGACTTGGACTGGACAGTGCCTCATTGAGTTAGGAAGGTCATGTTTTTGACCGTTTGTCATTTGGATCATTTTTGAGGTCGTACGGGAATTTACGGTGCAATGTGCCAAATTGACTCTCGAAAGAGCGTTTCGTGTTTTGGCCTCCATTCCACCTAGATTTCGACCCTATCATTTTAGGAACATTATTTTATGATTTTTCAGCGTATTTTAATCATTACTATACGTCGGTTCAGTGTCGGTTCAGGTTGGCTCGGAGTCATGATTAAATGCGAAGTTATTAGGCGTCATAGTCGCATCTTTTGAACGTAAATTGCATAGTTGGTCATGTTTAAGCTATTGCATATTTTTCATGGCACAGTTAGGTTGCAGCGAGCCTGGGAAAGATCCAATCCAATCCAGTTGGTAAAATTACAGGAATTTTCATTACGCCAGTTAATTATTTTACGTGCATTAAACAGAAAATGATTATTTTTGAGATTTATGCGATATGGCTTGTGGTTCATTCACTATGTGGGAGTGTTATTTTATACGGTCGCCAGTGACCGATCAGTTCAGTATGGTACCACCCGGTCGCCAGTGACCGGCCAGCTCAGTTCAGTTTCAGCCTCCCCGGTAGCCAGTTACCGATCAGTTCAGCTTAGTGCAGTGGCCACAGGCGTAAAACATAATCTCAACAGAAAATTTTATCAGTTATTTCAGTACAGGCTCCAAGGAGCAAATATTTTTACAGTGACTTCCAGTTCAGTTATGCACGTATTATAATTGCTCAGTACAGATTATTTTCAGTATGCCTCAGGACAGGATATTTTATCACATGCATATTTTAAATTCAGATTTTTACTCGTTACCTGCGATTTATGCATGCTGAGTCTTTAGGCTCACTAGACTTGATTGTTGTAGGTACTGATGAGGCCAGGGCCGAGGGCGGGGACCAGTGAGCCAGCTTGGGTCGGCAGTAGTGGCACCCGAGGACCTCAGAGCAGCAATTGTTATTTTCTTCGCAAACAATTTTTATCAGTTGTTGGATTTTTTTAAATCGTTGTTGTTGGCAAAACTTTGATTTTCTTCCTCTGTAATATTTTGAAATATTGAACTTGATTCACTAGTGATTTTATGAATGAGGCCATTTAAGTTCTTTTAAAAAGAAAATTTTTAATTTTCCGCAAATTTTCAAGAAAGGAGTTTTAGGTCCTTCACACCTACTCCCACTAGCTTGTTCATCCTTCTTAGGGAAAATATGTCCTAATCGAGCATGTCATAATTGTGCCGAATTTAGAGTATCTTGTTTTCTCTTGTTTGTTGTTGTTATTGCTTGGACATTGTTTGGTGGAATATCTTTCAATTTTAAGTTATAGAGATCGTTTTCAAGTTCTCCAGTACCAATTAAACATTCATTCTTGTAAATGTTGCAAACACTTTTGCTAAATAAACAAGAATATCCATTTTTATCAAGCATAGAAATGGAAACAATGTTTTTCACCAAATCAGGTACAAACAAAACATCTCTTAAAATCATTGTTCAACAATAAGTAAATATTTCCCATGGCCTTGGCAGCAACTCTTGCTCCATTGCCCAATCTCAAGAAGGTCTCACCTTTACTAAGCCTTCTACTTCTTCCCATCACCTGTAACTCATTACAGAGATGTGAGCCACAACCGGTATCTAATACCCAAGAAGTAGAGTTAATTGAAATGTTTACTTAAATGTAGAACATACCATTTCCAGAACCTTTCTGGGCAAGATATTCTCTGCAGTTACGCCTCTAATGTCCAGGCTTCTTGCAGTAATGACATATGTCAACATTCTTGTCAGCCTTCACTGGTATGGCTGCCACGGCGAGACTCGGAGATTGCCTCTGCAAGGGCACGTTCTTCTTGGGACGTTGGAAAGAACGCTTCTTTCTCTTCCCATGTGGACCAATCTTCGTACCAGATGAAGAATCCACATAAAGAACCGACTTCTCATCATTCATGGAAGCTTGCATATAACACTCGGCTTTCAAGTCATGGTCACACCATTCCTTGTAAGTCTGCAATTCCTCAGGAGTGCAGTCAGTCAGAGCCTCAACAGGGCGCGACTTAGTCAGTTTATATGCTATCCTTTCCGAATTCAAGACGATTTTCAAGTTTCTTAGCCAAGTGAGGTAATTAGGTCCAGTTAATATATGTTTTTCGAGTATTGCAGATAATGCATTGCGTATCGAAGACATTGTCAATTTGTACTGAAAAGTAAAACAGATAAATGTGGATGACTATTTTAAAATATTTAGTAAGATATAAAGTATGGACTTTTACTTTATAAATGTTTACTCCCACCGTTTTGACATCTTTCACTACCCTCTAGTTAAAATGGGAAACTCCTTTCCTCAGTAGGTACGTAGAGTCCAATTAGCGAATTATGATCCCGAATAATATCAGCCAATCACAATTCCTAAAAGGTAGTTTCCAATTACATCTCCATGCAACCCTCTACGTAAATTTTTTTCTCACGTTTGATTAGGACCCAATAATATGACGTCGTTCATCTTCACGTGTCAAGCCTTACCCATCGATGTTGAACCTTAATGGACGGTCGCCATGAGTTCTCCCAATAATATGAGCCGAAATCATGGGAGTTCCACGTAGTTCACATCACCATGTCAATGGATGTCACAGCTTTCCGACACCCAGGGCCCCCCAATAATATGAGCCGAGCCCCGAGTACAGGTAGCGTTCATCATGCACCCATTGTCGATGGAAGACATGAAATTTCTAAACAAATTTATAATTCTCCTTTTCGGGCTTGATATTAATTTTGAATCTTATTCAAAATGAGGGTTTTTTTAATTTTGAAAGGTCTCATCATTAATTTTATTTAAAAGCTCCATGTTTGATAGTATGTTTGCCGGATTCATGCAACTTTGTTATTATCATAATAATAACGCACATACTCATTATTTATAACATATCATGCATATATTATAAACAGTAAACAAACAAGGATGATCAATCGCCCCAATACTAATGGCCCGTGTGAGCTAAACACGGGCCTAGGTCCAATCCTAGGGAAATGCATGGGATGCAAATGCAACTATTACATAAGCTTCAAATATTTACATGTCTTCGATCTTCATAATCATCAAGGCCACCATCTTCCAATCTTGATCTTCCACTATACTAATATTTACAAATAAATATCCATGGCAAATAGGGATACATCTCATGGGGTGGGAACGGGCCATAAAACAAGCCCACTTTAAATTTCATAATTATTACAATCATTCAACACAAAATATCCTAGCATACACCTAGTAAATTGGGCTTGGGCTTTTGATCATCCTTCATGCATAATATCACATATCATACACCATCAATTAATTATCACAATAATTAATTGATCCAATATTATATATCTTGAATCAATCACTAACCGCCACGATTATAAACTAAATTAACAAAGTATACAAACACCTTTGTCTACTTTAAAATTAATTTATTTATAACCAAATTTCTTGTAAATCACAATTTACTATAAATAATTAAAGTCCAACTTCAATTACTTATTTTATGAGAAAATATTTGCAACTTTTGTAATTTTAAACTTAAGGGCCCAAAAAACTCATTTTTCACCAAAAACATTTTGGCCCATTTAAAATTCACAAATATGTTAGCCATCCAATTGCCCAACAACTCAGGACCCATGACAATTTGATATTTCAAAACACCTTTTGAAAACCCTAGTCGTCATCGCCGTCGCCGGAGCTCCGTCGCCGGATTCCGGCCAACAACAAAAATTTTTTTTTATTATTTTTAAAGGGGCTGTTCGGGCAGCCCCTTGGGCTGCCCTAGCTGCCCGAATTGGGCAGCCCCTCGGGCAGCCCGAGCTGCCCAGAATGGGCAGCAAGTTGCTGTCCGAAATTCCCCTTGCAATGCCTTGATTTTTGTTGCAAATTTTCATCTTATGCGGTTAGAAATCGACCTCAATATAATATTATGTATATGCTACACAAAAACTAGTACCTTAGCTCTGATACCACTTGAAAAGGATCGATTTTAGGTGCCCAAATGCGCAACGGAAGGTATAAAATTTTCAATTTTTGCAATAGAAAAATGGAGCACCTTAGTACTAGTGTGTAACATATACTAAACACCTTTGTCATACATAGGGTGTTAAGAAATTATACCTATCAACCTCTTGAGGTTGATGATGGCTCCAACCAAGTTGTAAACAACTTGGCTCTTCAAAGGCAAGACAAATCTACAAGCTTTCCTCCTTTCTCCAAAATTAGGCCCACCACCAACTAGCTAGAACCCTTCTTATTTTGCACTAGAAAAATAAGAAGATTTTTCAAAGAGAAGAGTATGAATTCCTCAACAACTTGAAGAACAAAAATTAGAGAGAAAGTGAGGTGAAATTTTCGGCCATATGCTTCTAGAATGAGGGGTGGAAGAGTTGCCTTGGTTGAGGGAAAAGTAGTCATCACTTTTTGCATGCCAAACAATTTTTAAATGAAAAAGGATTCCACAGCTCTTCACCTCCCAAGCATGCAAAACCTAGTGGGCTTGTAAAATTTACAAAGGGCCCATGGACTTTTTAATTTAATTGTCTCAAACATATTTGAGCCCAATTAAACTTGACTTGATTTTACTCAAGCCCACTAGTTAAATAATTATTTCAAATTGGGCTCTACAAGGCCCAATGTTACTTAATTAATTCAACACTTGAATTAATTCAATTATTTGGACTCTACTAGGCCCACTAGTGTTTAATTAATTCAACATTTGAATTAATTTAATTTAATCCATAATAATGTTTATGAAAATCACAATTTTCAAATACATTATTTATTTGGCCAACTTTTAATTTAAGAACACATTCATAAATTTAAAATTACATTTCCCTCATAGAAGTCATACTTCTATTTTTCCTCAAGCTTATAAACTCCTTTACAAGCCGTTCAACACATTGAACTATTTTACTTCTTTAAGGGATCTAGAAAGCTAGTACTTGTGTGGCCCTCAATGGTTCAATGATACAACTAGTCGTGGGTTCATATCTCCATGTGATTCGGACTAAACATGTCCTTATACGAGCATACCCCAATTGCTCCATTCTTACTTATCAACTCCTTGACAACAAAAACGTCAGAACTCAAGTCTGATAGTACCCAACCAACCATGTTAAACGTCTAGCAGCATCGCTAACATGATTTCCTAGGTATCAAATGATAGTGCCTGCAAGAACCATTCAATTATGGTTAGCGTACAGTACGGTCTTTTCAACTCATATATCCCGACCGATTCGACAACCATTGGTTTATCGAGAGTTGTCAATGAATCGATACTATGTGTCATGCCGTAGTTTCATCGATGGTGTAATCTATGAAACACCTTTCATAATTACCACCATAATCTGATCAGAGATTTCGACCTACATACACATGAGAACACATAGGATATCCATACCCGAAGGTAAGCGGTGAATCCCCGACTACAATACATCGACTCCTATATGTTTCGACAGAACACCCTACCTTGCCACCTGATGACCCCATGAGAGTCGGTAAACAAGTCAAAGTGTAATTCTAGCACATAGAGTCTCAATGTTGTCCCGGGTCATAAGGACTAATGGTGTACAACCATAAACTAGGACTTTTCCACTCGATAAGTGAGAACCACTTGGAAAGTCTTTTATGGAGGGTTGTTAAGTGCACTCTACCAGGAGCACCTATCTGCATGCTCGGACATCACAATGTCTCCTACCAATGAAACATGGTACTCACATCGCAGATACTAGTCTCGAACTCGAGCGGCCTATATCCTTCTTAGTGGCGGCTGAATCGACTAGGAACCGTTTAGAATATACAGTATTCCAAATATGAGTTTCATGATACTCATCATATGAGCATCTCATATTCTTTCTACTATTTTTATATTCAAGGGCTTTATCTATGCAACTAGCATGGGTATACAGATAAAGATGTGCCAAAATAATAATTTGAAATATTATTAAAATAAAGATTGTTTATACATAGAGTTTCATTGTGAACACTCGGCCAACACTTGGCTCGACGGGCACCTACTCTAACAGAGAGACCATGGCAGTAGGCTTGAGAACCTTCTCAATTGCTTCTTTAACCTTTTGAGTGTCCATGTACACTGCTCCTAGTTGTCCATGCACCTTATAGTTATGAAACTTAATTGGACCAAAAGCTCCATCATAATATCTAGCTTCCACAACATTGAAATTAAATAGATATGGTTGCGAATCAGCATGCACCACTTCCACTTCATTCCCTTTCCACATTAACAATAATTGGTGCAAGGAGGATGTAACACGACGATTGGCATGAATCAAATCTCTCCCTAACAAAGCATGGAAGCTAGCACTGAAATTGACCATGAAAAGGGGTGACATAGAGGATCGAGACCCTACAGTAACATTTGCTGGTAAAACTCCCAAGGTTTTGGTGGATTCTCCACTAAAAGCTGTCACAGAGACTTCTGTCTGAACCAAGTCTTCCAAACCTTTGCCCATCTTCTGCAGAATTTTGTGGGGTATAATATTGACAGCAGATCCATTATCTATCAATACTCTAGACACATGTTTCTCATTAACATGCGCCATGATATAAAGTGGTTTGATATGTTTAGTCATTTCATTGATAGGTTTCTTCATAACCACTCTTTTCTCTTCATCAATGAGAACTCCAGTACAATCTTTTGAAACATTATTCTTGATAGAATCTGTAGAAATTTAATTTCCCATAAATCCACAAGACCCAAACATTCTTTTGCATTTAAACTCATCTGGTAACATTAATGAGCATGTGGCACACTCAAATGAGACAAGAATTTGCCCTATTTTGAAGGAAGCTTTCTTGACCACGTTATTGTCTTCCTCCTACAGCAAGTCATCACCTTCCTCTTCTTTATCCTCAGTAGCCTTCCTGCCGAACTTCTTCTTCTTTTTAAATGATTCGTCCACTTTCAACCTTCGTTCCGCAGCTTTTTCTCTCAACAAACATCTTTTTTGGGTTCGAGAAAGCGGCGTTGGAAACTTTGTGAAACGTCTGCTTATTCATTTTGCTTAAAAAGTACTAGAATTTTTTTTTCAAACCTCACATAGCATTCGGCCGAATCATAAAATATTTTGGAACCATTTTAAAAGTAAAACAACCAACAATTTTATCAACCCGAAAACATTATTTGAAAAGTATATCCTATATTATAATCTCTCAAAAACCACTCATAAATAAATCGTCATAAAAATATCTTTAACATAACATAAAATCATGAATCATAACTAGTGCGGAAGACTAGCGTCGGTCCCCGGGTTATGTGCACTTTCAGTCCAGCAAAATCAACCATCAAGACCTCCATTAACATTATTATCATAATCACCTGCATCAACCACACCTAGTGAGTTTAAAGACTCAACACATCATATCCTTGATAACAAGTAATACGTAATACAGTTAACATATAAAAGTGAAAAATACTTGTACTTAAAATATCATTTTCATAATATTGCATAAACTTCAAACATAACCATTTTCGTAAACATTTTCATGATGCATAAACTTTAAAACTTAAACATTTTTCATGTCATCCTTAACATATTCATATACATATTATCATCAACATATATGTATCCCTTTTCCTTTCGTTGAATTCAGATCGTTAATTGTGACTTTCGTGTTCATCTACGTCTACGTCTACGTGTTGGGCGATGGATCCATCTACATGTAACCACAGTACTGGGCGGCACGGACACCAGCAACACTCTCACCGGTCAACTGGGCCCTGACCTTACCTATTAACATGTCATCGTATACATCTACATATCCGTATCCAAGGAAACACGATCGTCGGGCTCCCACTGGGACCATAACCCTCACGAAATTTCCAACATATCATCGTATTAGTCACAATTACTTCACTTCCTTCAACGTTTCATATTCTCATCACTTTAAAAATTTATACATGCATATGACATTTTTCTTTTAAACCAAGCATGCAACATATCTTTTATGTACATATTTAAACCATAAAAATCCATGAACATTTAAAAATCATAATTTAACATATAAAAATTCATAAACATCCATAAACATTGAAAATAATCATGTTAGCATATAAAAAATCATTCAGGACACTGCCATGACGTTTACTAATTTCTAGGTGTAAAATGACCGTTTTACCCCTAGACGTAAAATTTCCCATTTTTGACATTTTCTTAATTCCATTGACTCCAACATGTCTCAAATAATTATTTAAGCCTACAAAACTTTTCTCATATTTTCATTTAGCTTAATCGGGGACTTTGAAATTAATATTTAAATAAGACGTATTTATGCGTTTTAATCCCGAATTAAACCTAACTTTAATATAAAATTCCCAAATTAAAAACTTAGACTTATAATAATTATTTAAGCTTAAATAGAATTTTTCATAATTTTATAAAGCTTAAAACTAGGCGTTTCAATTAACTCGTTAATTAGCGTTTCATGCGGCGATTAAATCTCGATTAAATCTAAAACTCGTTATTTTGATCCCAAATTTTTAACATAACCTTTTTATGATTTATTCTACCCTTCCAAGTCATGAGCCACACTCGTGGACCCATGGATTCAATTTTAGCCTTTTAATTTTCGTTTTTGACACCCTACCGAACACACCGAGCCATCTCCTAATTTACTCAAGTCACGCCCGAGCCACCTCAAGCCAAACCAAATCCAACCCATCTATGAACCCTACTAACCAGCCATAAGCACAAGAACCAGCCCCTAAGTCGCACAATCCCTGCTGGAACTTAACTCAAAATTCTGCATGTGTGCGTGTGTTGGTGTCCTAAGTGTATTAGGTTTCCTAGTTCCCTAGGACTCATCAAGCCACTTAACCACTGACCACCCATGACCCTTACTCTCCCTGGACCACGCCCAGACCATACCCATACCAACACAAGCCCCTGGATGTGAGCAGCAACCCAATGAACCAGTGGCAGCATCCTCGCGTAACCTGCTGTCCATGCTTTCATCATGTTCCTTCTCGACCAGAAACCAGCTAGGCCGCACCAGCCCCTGCCCAGACCCTTGTGCACCCTCTTAGGACCCTAAGGAACTAGCCTAGCCCAGCCCCAAAGCCCCCTAGCCAAGCTACTTCACCCTGCGCCAGCTGCACAACCAGCACCTGCACACTTGCTTCTCGGGTGGAGTCCTTGTTGTCTAGGACTCCTCCCAGCCCTCTTAACTCGAGTCCTAGCATGGCTAGGACTCTTCCCTAGGCCCCTCAAGGACCATATCCAAGCCCTGGTCCCAACCAAACCCATACCAAGCATCCAAGTTCATAACTCGTGCCCCTCAAACCCCATGCTACCAGATGGCATCCAGCTTGTTCTTATTCACGTTTGCAGCATATTGGGGTAAATAGGACTCTCTAAAACAAGTAAATTCAACCCTCAACCCTATCATAATCATGGAAGCCCCTTTATATCATATTAAACATGATTTTGGATGAAAATACAAGCTTTAAAATTGACATATGCCACAAAACACGAAAATTGTTTCATGATGCACTTGTTTTTCATGCAAATTCAAATAAATAAAATACTATGGTGTGATAGATGTTTGAAAGAAAGAATATGGCGTGCCTTTGCGTAATTAACGCACGAAAAACTTTTGACGATTGCGAAGAACAGTGACTGCAACCTAGGCTTGAAACTCCCCTTGAAATTTGGAACTTTCTCCTTAGAAATATGGTGTGTGTGTGCCATATGTTGGAGTGTTTTGGTGTGCAATAATTAATTTAATGCAATTAAAATAAGTAATTAAAATACACGAGAATTTAATAAATCGTATGCATGTGATTCGCGTGGACCTTTAAATTTTCGGGGCGTTACACTTTGGATGTTCCACACGTCTCCATTTTCCATTGGGATTTACCATCGGAGGAACAACAAAACGGGATTTCCTTTCATATTTTTTATGATCTTTCAGGAATGGGGATCCCTGAAGTATCTTATGGGATGAATGCTAGTCATATTTTCTTTCACCATTTCTGACCTTAGTAGAAGAGCTTCCCTCGAGGTAAGGGTTCACCGGCCTCTTGGCCATGAATTCCCCATCATACCTTCCATTCTCCCTTCTGTAAGACATATTCCCCCTGCTGTAATGATGATCTCTTTCATGAAAATTCTATGTTCTTCTTTCTTTGACATCAAATATCATCTTACTGGGTACCCAACACTTCTTTATAGTAACTCTTGGCCGGAAGGATCTGTTTCCAACTACATTCCTCTCCTCATTGATTAGAAATCGCAAGTCGGTATTATTCACATTCACGTTGGCTACAGATGGAAGATGGTCTTCATCCACTATCATTGTTTCTTTTTTCTCAGGGAATCTCAAGATTTTCTTGTTGATTCTCTCTTGCAGAACATTTTTAAAAGCCCAACAATCATTAGTATTATGGTTGAAGGAATTATGATACTTACAGTAGTCTCTTCCCTTGATATCTTCTCTGGTTGGTACTTATGATATGGGGGAAGGTTATGAATTTTTCCTTCACCAAATGATCAAAAATTTCTTCTATCTTTGATGTATCAAAGGTATAATACGTTTGAACAGGAGAAGAGTTTCTTCTGGGAAATTCTTCATTCTTGTGCATTATTAATGGGACTGTACGTGATCCAGAATTTACCACTTTTGCCAAGGCGACTTCTTCAACTTCATGGAAGTAAGAGCCAACAATAGACTTCCTTTTATAACTTTCCTCACGCAATAATTCATCGTACTCTGATACCTTGGGTAGCAAGCTCATAAAAATCGTGGAATTCCATCCCTTGGAAGTTCTTTCTCAACTCAAAGCCAAGTCCTCGCTGCGCCATTTTCACATATTCTGATTCTGGAATGAAAACTTTGCACCTACTCCTCACTCATTTGAATTCGCAAATGAAATCATTAGCAGATTCTCCCAGCTTCTGGACCACTCTCGACAATTCCGCTATACTGATCTCAGGTAATTTTCTGAAAAACTGTGTATGGAA
The DNA here is from genome assembly GCF_025594145.1 of Primulina tabacum. Lineage (NCBI taxonomy): Eukaryota > Viridiplantae > Streptophyta > Magnoliopsida > Lamiales > Gesneriaceae > Primulina > Primulina tabacum. The sequence goes on along the minus strand of NC_134561.1, from coordinate 22,513,981 downwards.
CTGACGTTCCATGTCATGGCAAGTTATAATAGAATTCCGAGGTAGTGTGGCATACCAAGTAAACGCAGTACTAGTCAATGAATTGGGAAACAAACGTAGCTTGTAGTTGGAAAAGCTATCCAAATTTGCTAGTTTCCTACACTGTATTGTAAATCTTGCCACATGTTCCATGCTAGATTGACCGTCTTCCCCTGAGTACAAAGTAAAGTCTGGAATGCGATATCCTCATGGGTAAGGATTTTCACGATCAACCACATCGGGTATTGTTTGTGGAACTCTGGTCGGTTGATTGGCCTCACCCCTGGGCCATACAACTCTTGGATGACATCATGTATAGTCTTGAAGTCCAAGACTGAAGTTTGTCGTAATGGGTATGGGGAATAATTTGCCCCCCGAGTGTTATTCCCCGAACTTGGAACTGAATACTCATGCATTACCCCATCACCATACGTCCCTGGATGCAAGTTAGGAGACCTCACAGAGAATATATTACCGGTCATTTGTCTACTGTTACTACAGTTTTGATATTTCAACCCCAATTCATCGTCTCTTTTGTGCGGATGAGTGTACCTTCCTTCCCTGGCAGATTCAGGAATCAGTGCTTCTCCCAAGCGGCGATTATCACCTGCTTGAGGAATCTTCAATCCTTGACCTTGATCTTTAAACAGTTTAATGTCATCTTCTTGAAGTTTATCATTTTCTGGCGTAATAATCTCGCTTTTTGCAGATTTTCTTAATTTCTTTACTTCTGCCACAAATTCCATCATGACAGTAGTGAGATCTTTGGTCATTTCTTTAAGATCACTGCAGATATTTCTCTCCATGGTCAACATGAAGTTTGATGAAGCCCCATCGCCACCAGAAAGTGCAACTCCTTCCTTCACATCCTCTTCTTCGAACTGGTGTAGGAGTCTTTCAACTGCTCTTCCTTCTGCATCAGTTTCTTCATCCTGTGAACGATGACTTTTCCCCTGTGATGGAGGACTTCCTTCATTCTTCTCAGTACGGTTTGGAGGCATTATTTCCCACCGGTCGTGCCAATTTGTGTCTCACAAAAATTGCGGGAGTGCCAGGCACGTGTTCGTGCCAAATGTGAATGATCTGATTTCGTTTACCAAGCGTTGCGAGTCTCGATTCGACCGTTAGTTATAGTTCCTTCGATATGGCTTCAAATCTAAACGTATAAACTGAGGAAAATAAAGAAATTATAGAAGGAATCCATGGACAACATCAAACTTAAATATGCTGTTATGAATTTTGATCAACATTCTACAATAAAGTTGAAGAAATGAGAAAATAGACTGCTTGAAAAATGGAAAACGAGCAAACAATTAATGACAGAATTCTGCAGAGCTTTGTTGTAGATTTGTTGGATGTGTGTTTTGTCTTCTTTTTGATTACTCCTTCTGCTTTTGTCACACTCCACGGAGGAGTTTCGACCACATTCCACGATCACTCATGTCGGGCCATGGCTCAACTTCTCGTATCGTTCCTTTCTTGGACCAACTGCCTGCAATTTTTGTGGGCTTGGCATCTGTTGGGCTGTGGCTTGGAATTCAATGGGTTTGTCTATTGGGTTCTTCAAGTTTTTTAGGGTTTCCATTGTTAGTGGGTTTCAAATGATTTGGGCTTTGAAAAATATGGGATCAACAATATCCTTATTGGATCATATGTGGTGAGTGGCACCAGTATCAATCCACTACTCCTACCCACTTTCGAACTCTGTCCATGCTCGAAGATGTTGGATTTAACCATAGAAAGATTTATAAACCTTATCTCATATACCTTGTTTTTTTCTTCAATACGAAGCCTAACAACTTGTTCTTCATATTCATCTCGCTTCGTTTATGTTTCAGATAATTCTTGATGACTACCAATTGAAAAGTTTCACTCAACACCATGTCTATTCTTTTAGCAATTTTCTTGTTTTATATAAGAATCAAATGTATTGTTTTCATAACTTTGTGTAAGAAATTTCTGATTAATAAAACATAAAAGCTATATTCAGCATCAAACTTTTTTTTTTGTAACATTTCCTAATATTTGCTAGATATAGTTCGTCTCATCCAATTGACGAGAAAACTTTAATGGAATTTGAAGATAACTATGACATCGTATGATCATCCAAAATATACATCGAAAAGTTAAATAAAGATGAGCTTAAATTGGAAATTAATGTCGTATCTGTATACATATCACTACTTTCATTCAGCAAATCCTTATATCATAACATAAACGTATGTGCATTCTAACAGAGTGGCTATCTTTCTTAATTGAAATCAAGTAACTTTATTCGATGTAAATTTTTAATTGCATACGGATACACCGATCCAAAACGAACTTGGATCCGAGCAGTCTACCAGAATTTCAAACAGATGCGCCTTTGGCCAGATATGTGACTTCAATGTACTGGTCTATTGTAACACTACCACAGGATATGGCCTATGAATAGTAGGGCAGGTGAATGAAATGAATGTGTCTTCTACTCTTCTTCTTGAGCCCATTTGCATTTCAAAACAAGAATATGTTAGAGTACATGCCCTGCAAGCCAACGGTTGGCTAGGAAATTTATTGACTGAAGTGTCATAAAAAAAATTTATTTTAATATAATTCATTATTTCATGGTTTTTTTTACTTTATCGGTATACACATGCAATCAGCATAGATAAAGTCCTTGATTATGCTTTAATACGAATGAATCGTAATTCGATGTTGAAACTCATTTGTAAACACAGCATATTCTAAATTCGTTCCTAGTCGATTTAGGCGCCTAAAACATGGATAAAGGTCGCTTGAGCTCGAGACTAGCATATGTGATATTGTGTACCGCGTTTCTTGGTAAGGGCATAGAGATGTCCAAACATACAGATGGGTAGTCATATGATGATTATACAGAACAACCCTCCCTCGGACTTTCCAAGTAGTTATCATTCATCGAGAGGATAAGTCTGTAGTTATGATTGTACACCATTAGTTCTTACAAACCGGGACAACACTGGGGCTCTATATGCTATGGTTATGCTTTGACCCGTTTATCGGCTCCAAGAGAATCATCAGATGACGAGGTTGGGTACATTTGCGACACATGTAGGAGCAAGTGCATTGTAGTTGGGAATTCACCGCTCACCTACGGGTGTGGATATCCTATGTGATCTGATGAAATAATAGTGCGTGGAATCTCTGGCCAGAGTATAAGATGTACATTGGAGAAGGAGTTCTTCAATAGTACATGCGATGCCACTATTTATATGTGTCACATAGTCATCGAATTAATAAGCAACCCTCTATGAATCAATGGTTGCAGATTCGATCGAGATATATAAGATGAAGGGACCGTACTGTACGCTAATCATAATCGACTGGTTCTTGCAGGCACTATCAGTGATACCTAGGGAATCATGGGGCGATGCTACTAGACGCTCTTACCATGGTTCGATGGGTTTAATCAGAAATATGATTTCTGACATTCTCATGATCAATTGTTGATACACAGAATGGGGCAAATAAGGGTAAGCCCGAATAAAGGATTATGTTCTGAATCACAAAGAGTTGTTAACCCACGGCTAGCTGTATCCCTAAACCATTGAGGGTTACACAAGCGCTGGATCGTTTGTTCCCGTTGAGATAATAAATTCAAGAAGATGAATTTATATTATGATATAATAAATTTAAGGAGTTGAATTTATGATAATTAAATTTTGAGATAATAAATTTAAGGAGTTGAATTTATAAAATTTGAGAATTTAATTTATTAAACTCAAAAGTTGAGTTTATTAAATATTAAATTTTGGAGGTGAAAAATTCAAGGAGTTGAATTTATAATTTAGGCATTAAATTCAAATGTTGAATTTATAATGGATTTAATTTATCGAGCTCAAAATTTGAGTTTATTAAATATTAAATTAAATATAGTGGGAAGTGTATTTAATGGACTTGTAGGAGTACAAGCCCAACATACTAAATAATTAAAGTTCTTAATGGACTTTGATTACTTAATTAAACTAGTTAGACTAGCTCAATTAATTAATTAATCAAAACCATTAATATTAATTATAGATAGTAGGTCATGGTTTGATTATAAAAGGTTGTAAATAAGCCATAACCCTAGCCACCAAGCAAGCCTCCATCCTTGTATTTTTCGAAAATCACTCCTCCCTTCTCCTCCAAAATTCGGCCACTCCTAAAGTGAGTTTAGGGTTTGAGCCGTCTCTCAAGCTTTGATCTCCAACATAAAATCTCTTCTAATTTTTCTAGTGCAAATTATAAGTGGAACAAATCTTCTAGTTGTGGACCTGATTTGAAGAATAAAGAAAAGAGATTTGAAGAAAGTTCGTAGGGAATTCATCAAAAGCTATCTCCGCTAACCCCGGAATAGTTGGTGTCGTGTGAATCTTTCACCAAAGATATAAACTTCAAAACTCCGTACGAATGTTTAATCATAAAACCATACGAGTGCTCAAACAAATATATTTTGATTGTCAAAATAAATAAAAATTTTAAACTTCCGCTGCATTTTGGGCACGAGAAAACCGAGATCTCAACAGTGGTATCAGAGTCAGGCTTTCTAAATCGTATGGTTTTAAATCATATTGAATAATTAGTTTCTAACCACACAATAAAATTTTTAGAAAATTGTTGCACCATAAAAAAGTTTATTTTTCCAGAAATTTTTTTTAAAAAAGGAGGCTGCCTGGAACTGTTCCGGGCAGTGCACTGTGCGCGCCAACATGCACAGCGCTGTGGGCACAGCATGCGCGCGCGCGGTGTGCAGAACGCCCGCTGCCGCACCGCGAACAGCCGGCGGGAAGCGCGGGCGGCTGCCCGGGAATGTCTCGGGAAACGTTCTGAATAATGGGCTTGAATTGTTTGGGCCTAGGGTGCGATTTTCTGATTTTTCAAAACTTTGGATAAATTGATATTTTATGAAAATGAGTTCAATTTATTTTTTTGAAAAATTAATTTTTGGAAAACTATTAATTTTCTTGTAAAATAAAGAATTAGAATATGATTTTAATTATTTATGGTAAACATGAGTTTTATAATAAATCAATTATTATTGATTTAATTGGAAAGTAAATAATGGTGTTTATTTAATTTGTAAAACTCTTTAATAATTGTGGTGGTTAGTAATAAAATTATTAGATATATGATTTATCAATTAATTAAATTTGCTTAATTAAATTGATGTTAATATTTGATATTTAAAGCATGAAGGATGATCGAAAGCTTTGACTAATGTGTTAGGTGTATGTTAGGATATTTTACTGTTTTATTCATTTTGTTAATATTTGTTATTATTAAAGTGGGTATGGTTTATGGCCCATTCCCACCCCATGAGATGTATCCCTTATGTGCCATGACTATTTAAATGTAATTATTAGAAATAGTGGGAGATCAAGACTGGAAGATGGTGGTGTTAGAGTAGATGCCCGTCGAGCCAAGTGTTGGCCGAGGGTTCATGTTCAAACTCTATGTATAAACAATCTTTATTTTAATAATATTTGAAATTATTGTTTTGGCACATCTTTATCTGTATACTCATGCTAGTTGCATAGATAAAGTTCTTGAATATACAAATAGTAGAAAGAATATGAGATGCTCATATGATGAGTATCATGAAACTCATATTTGCGATACTGTATATTCTAAACAGTTCCTAGTCAATTCAGACGTCGCTAAGAAGGATATAGGCCGCTCGAGTTTGAGACTAGTATCTGCGATGTTAGTACCATGTTTCATTGGTAGGGGACATTGTGATGTCCGAACAAGCAGATAGGTGCTCCTTGTAGAGTGCATTGAACAACCCTCCATAAAGGACTTTCCAAGTGGTTCTCACTTATCGTGTGGAAACGTCCTAGTTTATGGTTGTACACCATTAGTCCTTATGACCCGAGACAACATTGAGACTCTATGTGCTAGCATTACACTTTGACTTGTTTACCGACTCTCATGGGGTTATCAGGTGGCAAGGTTGGGTGTTTTGTCGAAACATATAGGAGTCGATGCATTGTAGTCGGGGATTCACCGCTTACCTTCGGGTCTGGATATCCTATGTGTATGTAGTTTGAAATCTCTGATCAGAGTATGGTGGTAATTAAGAAAGGGGTTTCTTAAATTACACCATCGATGCAACTACGACATGACACATAGTGACGATACTTTGACAGCTCTCAATATACAAATAGTTGTTGAATCGGTCGGAATATATGAGATGAAGGGACCGTACTGTACGCTAACCATAATTGAATGGTTCTTGCAGGCACTATCATTTGATACATAGGGAATCATGTGAGCGATGCTGCTAGATGTTTAACATGATTGGTTGGGTACTATCAGACTTGAGTTCTGACGTTCTTATTATCAAGGAGTTGATAAGTAAGATTGGAGCAATTGGGGTATGCTCATATAAGGACATGTTTAGTCCGAATCACATTGAGATGTGAACCCATGGCTAGTTGTATCAATGAACCATTGAAGACCACACAAGTGCTAACTTTCTAGATCCCGTTGAGAAGAAAATTGGTTCAATGTGTTGACCGGCTTATAAAGGATTTTATAAGCACAAGGGAAAAATTAGAAGTATGACTACTATAAGGGGAATGTAACTTTTAACTTGTGGAAGTGTTCCTAAATTAAAAGTTGGCCAAGCAAATAATGTATTTGAAAATTGTGATTTTCATAAATATTATTATGGAGTAAATTAAATTAATTCAAGTGTGAAATTAATTAAACATTAGTGGACCTAGTAGAGTCCAAATAATTAAACTAATTCAAGTGTTGACTTAATTAAACAACATTGGGCCTTGTAGAGCCCAGTTAGAAATAATTATTCAACTAGTGGGCTTGAGTAAAATTCAGTAAGGTTTAATTGGTCTCAAATTTGTTTGAGATAATTAAATTAATGTCCATGGGCTTTGTAATTGTTACATGCCCAAATAGAATTGCATGCTTGGGAGGTGAAAGGTTGGAGACAACTTTTTGAGTCAATAGGCATGCATGCCTTTGGGGCTCACTTTAACTTTTTCATACACCAAGAAAAACACTCCTCCCTCTCTTCTCCAAGGGCAATGGCCAAAAATTTGAAGATTTCTCTCATTCTTTTTGCTTCTTCCGTTGTTGAAGATTGCACTCTCTTCTCAAAGAAAAATCCTCTAATTTTTCTAGTGCAAAGTTAGAGGGGATCTTCCTTGTTGGTGGTGGGTTTAATTTTTTAGCAAGAAGTGCTCATTGGAAGCTTGTAATTTTGTCTTGCCATTGAAGAGCTTAGTTGTTTGACAAATAAGTTGAAGACATCATCAATCTTTTAAGATTGATATGTATATTTTCTAAAACACTCTATGAATGTCATTTTGTGTTTTATTGTATTTGCTACACACTATAGTGTTTAGGGTGCTTGGTTCTTGTATGAAAATATTTTTGAAACTTCCGTTGCGGAAGTAAGCACCTTAAACGATCCCCTTTCAGGTGGACCCGATGCACAAGATGAAGACATGTAAAATATTGGAAGCTCTTGTAATAGTTGCATTTTCATCCATGCATTCACCTAGGTTTTGGATCTGGATCCATGTTTGGCTCACATGGATCTAATAGTGTTAGCGATCGATCATCCTTATTTATTTTTGAATGTCATATTATGATATATATGTGATATAGAGTAGTATGCATGTATGTATATTATTAAATAATATAGTTGAATGAATCCGGCAAACATACAAACTCGTGGCACGCGATTTTAAAATTAAAACCCCTCATTTTGAATAAGATTCAAAATTTATATCAAATCGAAAAAGTAAAAATTTAAATAGTTTAATTTTTCATTGTCTTCCATCAACCGTGGTTGCATGTTGATCGCTACCCGTCGACAGTGTCTGGCTCATATTATTGGGGAGGTCTGGCCGCCGGAAAGCTGTGACTTCCACCGGAAATATGATGTGAATTGAGTGGAACTCCCATGATTTCGGCTCATATTATTGGGAGAACTCATGGCGACCGTCCACTACAATTCAATATTGTTGGGTCGGTTTGACACGTGAAAATAAACGGCGTCATATTTTTTGGTCCTTATTAAACGTAAGGCCAAACACGCAGAGGTTGCATATGGATGCAATTGGATTCTACCTTTTAGAAATTATAACTGGCTGATATTATTCGGGATTATAATTGACTAATTGGACTCTACGTGCCCGCTAAGGAAATACGATTTCCCTTTTCCATCAGAGGGTGGTGGAAATGTCAAAATAGTGGGAGAAAAATTTATAAAATGAAATCATATTTTATATATAAAAATTATTTTAAAATAATCAACAACCATTATTCTGTTTCCAAATCAGTATATTTTCAATTTCGTCACATACTCCATTTTTATTATTAAAAGCTAATCGAATCTAATTTTCAAGACTGGTTGGGAAATTGTTCTGAATTCGGAGAAAATAGCATACACATTAATGTCAGTCCTGCTAAACTGACAAAGCATTCAAGATGGTAGGACCATAGTATGCAAGCTAAAGTGTAACATGCTCGCTTCTATGTCAAATGAACTGTAGGGACAGTTTTTGGAAAATGTTGAATGCTGCTGACATTCGAATACACGTGCAAGAGTTGCATGGTACATGAAACTCGTACATTGATGCACACCATTTTTAAAAGCTCATGACTACATGCATGCAAGATGGGGCTCTGGACCATGAGCGTGGTGTACATATGATTGGGTTTATTGAGAATGTAATGGGCCTGGAATATGTGATTCCTAACGAGTTAATTGATGATGTGATTCCTAACGAGTTAATTGATGACATTAATTTGTTGTCTTTCTCTTCCTCATTTGACAGAGTTATGGTGAACTTCAATTTTAATAAGATAGATGATAGCCTTGAAGAGCTAGTCAATAAGCTTATGACTTATGAGACCACCATAAAACAGGAAAAATGTTGTTTTTCTAATGGTCCTCTCGTCAGGACAAAAAATGACCCACAAGGTAAGGGAAAAAAATGTTCTACCTCACAAGAAAAACAATCCCAATAAGAAGCAAACTCTGAAAGACACTTGAAGGGCCTACAAAGCCCGATAAATCAGAACATATATATTTCACTGCAAGAAATCTGGACATACGAAATTATATGCGCCAGAAACGTTCTTGAAATGATAAAATGATAAGTAAATGTCCAAGTAAATAGGATTTCAACAACAAACAAAAGAAATTATGATCCAAAGCTGCACAAATATGGCACGCTAGACTAGGTCCCATTTACCAAAGAAGGATGCAAAAACTAGTGGGAGAAGGCATGTTTGACTTGTCAGACATAAATTTTCTACCTACTTGTGAGTCTTGTCTAAAATGAAAAATTACCAAGACTTCATTCAATAGAAACGTGGAACGTGCGTATGGTCTATTGGATTTGATCCACACAAACATTTGTTGCCCGCTAAGTGTTAACACAAAATATGGGCAATCCTATTTCATTACCTTTACTGATGACCATTCGAGGTATGTGTATGTTTATGAAACACAAATCTGAAGCATTTGAAAAGTTCAAAGAATTCATATCTGAAATAGAAAAATAGCTAGAAAGGAGTATTAAGACACTTCGATCTGATCGAGATGGAGAATAATTGAGTGCTGAATTTTTGGGTTATCTAAAAGAGAATGAGATTCTCTCACAGTAGACTCACCAGCAACACCACAATTGAATGGTGTTTCTGAACGTCGTAATCGAATCTTGATGGACACGGTTCGATCCATGATGAGATTCACTGAATTGCCTACAACGTTTTGGGGCTTTGCGCTTGAAATTGTGGCAATGTTGTTGAATAATGTCCATACTAAAGTAGTGGATAAAACACCATATAAGATATGGATGGGAAAAATTCTCAAATATTCTTACATGAGAATGTGGGGAATGTCCTGCTTACGTGAAACAGACAGTGGGAGACAAATTGGATAGAGATCCACTTTGTGCTACTTTGTATGATATCCAAAGAATTCTGTTGGATATTATTTCTATCATCCCAATGAAGCAAAAGTGTTTGTTTCAAGAAATGCCATCTTTTTGAAAAGGAATTTCTATTAGATAGAAAAGGCTAGATGATAGAACTTGAAGAAATTCAAGATACTCCCTCAACTGTAGAAGTTGAACCTAATCTTCAACAACCAGTAGTTGGAGTACAAGCTCCTAGAAGGTCTGATAGGGTTATTAGTCCACCTGCAAGATATACGCTTCTTCATGAACAAGGCCATGATGAGCCTTGTGTTGCATGTGATCCAATGAATTTCAAAGAAGCAATATCTGACACTGATTCATCCAAATGGCTTAAAGCCATGCAGTCATAAATGGACTCTATGTATTCAAACCAAGTCAGGACATTAATGGATCCACCTGAGAGAATCGTTCCCATAGGATGCAAATGGATCTACAAAAGAAAGCTTGGGACGGATGGGAAGGTAGTGACCTTCAAATCAAGACTGGTTGCAAAATGTTATACTCAAAGGAAAGGAATTGACTATGAGGAAACTTTTTCACCAGTTGCTATGTTTAATTCCATTAGAATACTATTAGCCATAGCAGCATGGTATGACTATGAGATATGACAAATGGATGTAAAGACTGCATTCCTCAATGGATACATCAAAAAGAAATTTATATGTCTCAACCTGAGGGATACACATCAGTAGGAAGTGAGCATAAGGTATGCAAATTTCAGAGATCAATATATGGTCTCAAGCAGGCATCAAGGAGTTGGAACCTCAGATTTGATTGCACTATCAAAGAGTTTGGTTTTGCTAAGAATCCTGAGGAACCATGCGTGTACAAGAAATTTAGTGAGAGTGCAGTGACATTCCTAGTAATTTATGTTGATGATATCCTACTCATTGGGAATGATGTAGGATTACTGCAATCAACTAAAATATGGTTAGCAAGTAAATTCTCCATGAAAGACATGGGTGAAACATCCTATGTATTGGAAATATAAATCTACAGAGATAGATCAAAGAGGATGCTCGGACTCACCCAAGCCACTTATATCGATATCATTCTGAACCGATCACTACAAGAAAAATTCTTTTCCGCAGCACGTCATCAACAGTGTGCATAAAAAAACGTTGCGAATATTAATTTTAACGGCGTGCACCATATGTGTGCTGTTAATATTGTTGTACTTGACAGAAATAATGGTTTGCATTAAAAACACGCTGCGGATAGTAATATTCGCAGCATGCATTTATGTGTGCTGTTTATATTATATACTATGCATTTATGTGTGCTGTTAATAACCTATGCAATAACGACGTGCATTAAAAACACGCTGCGGATAGTAATATAATATACTATTTGCAGCGTGCATTTATATTTGCTGTTAATAACCTCTGCAATTATACTGATATTACACAACACAATACGAGAAAGAGTGTGGAACCCAAATCCCCATCTCTTAACCCTTCTCCTCCTCCCGTCGGTGTTCTGTTTCCTGACTACAACCACCGCTGCGTGCTGTCCGGCCACCAGAGATTGGAGGGCAGTAGCCAGCTACCTTGTTCCCATAACCTTGCGCCTCCTTCCCTGCCTCAGATTTTCATCTGAGGGTGGTGAAAATGTCAAAATAGTGGGAGGGAGATTTATAAAATGAAATCCATATTTTATATCTAAAAATTATTTTAAAATAATCAGCAACCATTATTATGTTTCCGTATCAGTATATTTTCGATTTCGTCACGTAATCCATTTTTATTATTAACAAGCTAAATCTAATTTTCAAGACTGGTTGGGAAAATTGTTCTAAATTCGGAGAAAATGATATACACACTAATGTCAGACCTGCTGAATTGAAAAATCATGCAAGATGGTAGGACCATAGTATGCAAGCTAAAGTGTGATATGCTCGCTTTTATGTCAAATGAACTGTAGGGACAATTTGAGGAAATGTTGAATGTTGCTGACATTCGAATAAACATGCAAGAGTTGCATGGTACATGAAACTCGTACAGTGATGAACACCATTTTAAAAGCTCATGACTACATGCATGCAAGATGGGGCTCTGGCCCATGAGCGTGGTGTACATATGATTGGGCTTATTGAAAATGTGGTGGGCCTGGAATATGTGATTCCTAACGAGTTAATTGATAACATCAATTTGTTGTCTTTCTCTTCCTCATTTGACGGGGTTATGGTGAACTTCAAATTTAATAAGATATTTGATAGCCTTGAAGAGCTAGTCAATATGCTTATAACTTATGAGATCACCATAAAATAAGAAAAATTGTTTTTATAATGGGCCTTTCGTCAGATGAAAAATGACCCACAAGGTAAGGGAAAGAAATGTTCTGCCCCTCACAAGAAAAACAATCTCAATAAGAGGCAAACTCTGAAAGACAATCAAAAGGCCTACAAAGCCCGATAAATTAGAACATATTTATTTCACTGCAAGAAGTCCGGACATAAGAAATTATATGTGCCAGAAATGTTCTGGAAATGATAAGTGAATGTCCAAGTAAACATGATTTCAACAACAAACCAAAGAAAGTTAGATGATCCAAATCTTACACAAATATGACACGCTAGACTATGTCACATTTCCCAAAGAAGGATGCACAAACTAGTGGGAGAAGGCATGTTTGACTTGTCGGACATAAATTCTCTACCTGCTTGTGAGTCTTGTCTAAAAGGAAAAACGACTAAGACTCCATTCGATGGAAACGTGGAATGTGCGCATGGTCTGTTGGATTTGATCCACACAGATATTTGTGGCCGGCTAAGTGTTAGCACAGAATATGGGCAATCCTACTTCATTACCTTTACTGATGACCATTCGAGGTATGGGTATATTTACGAAACACAAATCTGAAGAATTTGAAAGGTTCGAATAATTCAAATCTGAAGTAGGAAAACAGCTAGAAAGGAGTACTAAGACACTTCGATCTGATCGAGATGGAGAATACTTGAGTGCTGAATTTTTGGGTTATCTAAAAGAGAATGTGATTCTCTCACAGTGGACTCCACCAGCAACACCATAGTTGAATGGTGTTTCTGAAAGTCGAAATCGAACCTTGATGGACATGGTTCGATCTATGATGGGATTCACTGAATTGCCTATATCGTTTTGGGGCTTTGCGGTTGAAACTGCGGCAATGTTGTTGAATAAGGTCCATACAAAAGTAGTGGATAAAACACCATATGAGATATGGATGGGAAAAACTCTCAAATATTCTTACATGAGAATTTGGAGATGTCCTGCTTAAGTGACGCAGACAATGGGAGACAAATTGGATAGTAGATCCACTTTGTGCTACTTTGTAGGATATCCAAAGAATTCTGTTGGATATTATTTCTATCATCCCAATGAAACAAAAGTGTTTGTTTCAAGAAATGCCGCCTTTTTGGAAAGAGAATTTCTATTAGATAGAAAAGGCAAGATGATAGAATTTGAAGAAATTCAAGATACTCCCTCAACTATAGAAGTTTAACCCATTTCCCAAGAACCAGTAGTTGAAGTACAAGCTCCTAGAAGGTCTGATAGAGTTATTAGACCACCTGCAAGATATACGCTTCTTCATGAACAAGGCCATGATGAGTCTTGTGTTGGATGTGATCCAATAAATTTCAAAGAAGCAATATCTGATACTGATTCAACCAAATGGCTTGAAGCCATGCAGTCAAAAATGGACTCTATGTATTCAAACCAAGTGTGGACATTAGTGGATCCACCTGAGGGAATCGTTCCCATATGATGCAAATGGATCTACAAAAGAAAGCTTGGGGCGGATGGGAAGGTAGTGACCTTCAAAGCAAAGCTGGTTGCAAAAGATTATACTCAAAGGCAAGGAGTTGACTGTGAGAAAACTTTTTCACCAGTTGCTATGTTTAAGTCCATTAGATTACTACTAGCCATAGCATCATGGTATGACTATGAGATATGACAAATGGATGTAAAGACTGCATTCCTCAATGGATACATCAAAGAAGAAATTTATATGTCTCAACCTGAGGGATACACATCAGTAGGAAGTAAGCATAAGGTATGCAAATTTCAGAGATCAATATATGATCTCAAGCAGGCATCAAGGAGTTGGAACCTCAGATTTGATAGCACTATCAAAGAGTTTGGTTTTGCTAAAAATCCTGAGGAACCGTGTGTGTACAAGAAAGTTAGTGGGAGTGCAGTGACATTCATAGTACTTTATGTTGATGATATCCTGCTCATTGGGAAAGATGTAGGATTACTACAATCAACTAAAGTATGGTTGGCAAGTAAATTCTCCATGAAGGATATGGGTGAAGCATCCTATGTATTGGGAATATAAATCTATAGGGATAGATCAAAAGGATGCTAGGACTCACCCAAGTCACTTATATCGATACCATTTTGAAACGATTCTCTATGGAAGAGTCCAAGAGAGGATACTTACCAATATGTCATGGTGTTACTCTATCTAAAGCTTTGTGTCCCAAAACTAATGAAGAGATAGAGATGATGACACATATTCCATATGCGTCAGCCATTGGTAGTATCATGTATGGTGTGATATAGACACGTCCTGATGTTGCTGACGCTCTGAGTGTTACAAGCAGATATCAGGCAAACCCTGGTCCAATGTATTGGAAAGCTGTGAATGATATTCTTAAGTACTTAAGAAGGACTAAGAACTTGTTCATGGTCTATGGGGTGGAGAATTGAAATTGGAAGGCTACACTGATTATAGCTTCCAATGTGACGTAGATGATTCGAAATCGACCTCTGGCTTTGTATTCATGGTGCGGTTGTCTCTTTGAAAGGTTCCAAGCAAGACACCATTGCGGATTCCACCACTGAAGTTGAATACATTGTTGCATCTGCTGCAACAAAAGAGGTAGTTTGGATGAGGAATCTTGTCCAAGAGTTGGGTGTTATTCCTAATGGAGTTGATCCAGTCCCGTTGTACTGGAACAACACTGGTGTTGTTGTGCAAGCAAAGGAACCAAGGTCTCATCAGCGATCCAAACATGTACTTAGGAAGTTCCACATCATACGGGAGATAATGAGAAGAGGAGACATATCAGTTGAAAGAGTCCCCTCTCCAGATAATGTTGCTGATCCACTTTCATAGCCCTTGCCAGGACCATTGTTTGAATAGCATCGCGAAGCAATGGGATTAAGGGTAGTTGGCTCTAGGGCAAGTGGGAGATTGTTAGAGTAGATGCCCTGCAAGCCAACGGTTGGCTAGGGAATTTATTAACTCAAGTGAAATAAACAATCTTTATTTTAATATAATTTAACTTTTTATGGTCTCGTTATACTTTATCTGTATACCCATGCAAACAGCATAGATAAAGTCCTTGATTATGCTTTAATACAAATGAATCATAATTCAATGGTTAAACTCATTTGTAAACACTGCATATTCTAAATTCGTTCCTAGTCGATTCAGCTGCCTAAAACATGGATAAAGGTCGCTTGAGCTCGAGACTAGCATCTGTGATGTTGTGTACTGCGTTTCTTGGTAAGGGCATAGAGATGTCCAAACATACAGATGGGTAGTCATATGATGATTATACCAAACAACCCTCCCTCGGACTTTCCAAGTGGTTATCATTCATCGAGAGGATAAGTCCGTGGTTATGATTGTACATCATTAGTCCTTACGACCCGAGACAACACTGAGCCTCTATATGCTAGGGCTGTGCTTTGACTCGTTTACCGGCTCCAGGAGAGTCATCAGGTTGCGAGGTTGGGTATAGTTGCGACACATATAGGAGCCAGTGCATTGTAGTCGGGGATTCACCGCTCACCTACGGGTGTGGATATCTTATGTGATCTGATGAAATAATAGTGCATGGAATCTCTGGCCAGAGTACGAGATGTACATTGGAGAAGGAGTTCTCCAAATAGTACACGCGATGCCACTATTATAGTTATCACATAGTTATCGAATTAATATGCAGCCCTCGATGAACCAATGGTTGCAGATTCGATCGGGATATATGAGATGAAGGGACCGTACTGTACGTTAATCATAATCGACTGGTTCTTGCAGGCACTATCAGTGATACCTAGGGGATCATGGGGCGATGCTACTAGACGCTCTTACCATGATCCGATGGGTGCAATCAGAAATGAGTTCTGACATTCTTGATCAAGGTGTTGATGAAAAGAATGGGGCTAACTAGGGTAAGCCTGAATAAAGGATTATGTCCTGAATCACAAAGAGTTGTGAACCCATGGCTAGCTGTATCCCTGAACCATTGAGGGTCACACAAGCACTGGATCGTTTGTTCCCGTTGAGATAATAAATTCAAGGAGTTGAATTTATATAAAACATTGAGAGAATAAATTCAAGAAGTTGAATTTATATTATGATATAGTAAATTCAAATAGTTGAATTTATGATAATTAAATTTTGAGAAAATAAATTCAAGGAGTTGAATTTATGAGATAGTAAATTCAAGAAGTTGAATTTATGAAATTTGGAGAGAATAAATTCAAGGGGTTGAATTTATAAAATTTGATAATTTAATTTATTAAACTCAAAAGTTGGGTTTATTAAATATTAAATTTTGGAGGTGATAAAATTCAAGGAGTTGAATTTATAATTTAAATATTAAATTCAAATGTTGAATTTATAATGTATTTAATTTATCAAAGCTCAAAGGTTGAGTTTATTTAATATTAAATTAAATATAATGGGAAGTATGTTTAATGGGCTTGTAGAAGTACAAGTCCAACATACAAAATAATTAAAGTTTAATGGACCTTGATTAATTAATTAAACTAGTTGGACTAGCCCAATTAATTAATCAAGCCCATTAATGTTAATTAAAAAACCCATGTGTTATTTTATGGTAATTAGGTCATCACTTAATTATAAATAATGGTTGATGAGCTAAACCCTAGCCTCCATGACTTGCGATTCTCGTGAGTAATATTTTTATTGAAATTTGTTAACTTAATTAATATTATTAATTAAGGAAATTACAATTAGAAATATTAATAAGGATTTCATCCTTATTTACGTGAAGGCATCCAAAAGGCTTTTAAGAGAGACTTTCGGCTTCTTCCAAATTTCAATTGCTCCTCTCGATATTTTTCTTTTGCAAAGAAGTTTCGGCCACCTTATTTGATAGGGATTGGGTCGATTTTTCTTTGTGTTCTATCTCTACGCAAAATATCTTCCAATTTTCTAGTGCAAATTGGAAGAGGAATAAATCATCTAGTTGTGGACTTGATTAGAAGAATAAAGAAGGATTTCCTTGAAGAAAGTTCGTAGGGATTCATCAAGAGCTATCTCCGCTAATCCCGGAATAGTTGGAGCCAAGTGACTTGTTCACCAAAGGTATAAATTCTATCGCCCTATGAATTTTTATTTTGTTAAAATCATACGAGCGCCCAAAGCATAACATATTTTGATTGTCAAAATAAATAAAATTTTAAAACTTCCGCTGCGTTTGGGCGTGTAGAAAACCGGGATCCTACAATATATATATCTATTCAACACATCCTTCTTTTTCAACTTCTTTGCAAAACTAACTGTTCGCAATTCTACCCATTCATCATAGAATATGATCTTTTCATCTGCAAATTCATTTAATTCATCCTTTCGTAGATCTATTTGAGTCTGAACTACTGAGATTTATTATGAGATTTTAACTTTAGTTGCCTTCTCTTTTCCATTCCCTTAAATTTTTCAGAAGGTATAGTCCAATCCAGACCTGGTGTATTTAGTGAGATCTCTAATAGCCACGCCTTTTCTTGGTCTTTGAGGAGGAAGAGCCGTTGGCATATTGATTTTTCTGGGTGGAGCTGCCACCGCTATCAGTTTCAGTTTTTATGTTGGCATTTCAGTAGCCTTATGTCCAGTTATCTTGACCATTTGCACCTGAAAGACAGGTACTGCCTTGACTGGTGTAGGCAGAGAAGGAGAAGGATTTGATACCTCAGAGCAATTTGACAGCAGAATCAGTTTCTTTTTTGGCTTGGGTCCAGTTCCCTTGCTGCACTTCTTTTCGACTGGTTCCTTTTCAGTAGCATGTTCTTCTCCGATTTTTTTCTTAATTACCATCATCCCAATAGTGGAGATATTCAGCGCTTGTCCCTTTGGCCTGAGGGAGAGAATATTTGGTGTAGTGAGAACCTTAAACTTGTACAAAGTCACAAAGTTGCTCAGCAAGGCTCCTACATTTTCAAACAGTCTTCTCAAGGGGATGGCGAACCCGACTGATTGCTTTTCATTCTGAAACACAGCTTTCAAAATCTGGAACATAATGACTGACCAGTTAACATTTATTCATGTGGCAATTTGTGTCCTAACCAGAAAATTTTCAGTAGTATAAGCATAAAAAAACCCGTTTTTTCCAAAATTAGCTTAGCCACAACATCCGCAAGAAGTTGATATTCCAACTTCATTTCTTGCTTCTTTGAAGTCTTGATACGTTCACTAGATGTCGAGAACTTCAGCTTCATGTCCTCAATGGCTTGTTGAGTTATTAGTTATACCTTCAGTGGGCAAATTAAATAATGCATAAATAATTTTGCTCTTTCATTGGATTGTCCTCACCCAAAGGCATCAGAATCTTCCCATCATCAGTGACTTTTCCTCTTGCGTAGAAATTCTTCACCTCATTCACATAGACGTCAGAAGATGAACTGAGAAAGGTCCAGAGTCCAGATGACTCAATAGATTTGAGAGATAACAGCATCTTCCATATAATAAACAATTCAAATTCAATGGAAAGAGAATTCATGATATATGAAGGAGTAGCTGGAGCTGCCATTTCTAAAATTTAATCTCGAAATCTTGGGAAAATATAAGCTTAGAGTGCAAAGATGCAATTATAAACTGAAAGATTTAGGGAATTCAAATCTTTAATCAAATATTTAACATGTGAGAATTTTGATATGGTAACAGCCGGGCATGTGTCATGCTGTTGTTGAGATTTTTAGAAAAAAATTTAAAAATGCAATAAGTACATTGTACGAATTTTAAGAGTCCTTTAATTTAAAACAGATTAATTAAGTCGCTCATATGATTAATGAAAAATTTTAAATAAATCATTAAAGACAATGTTAAATGATAAGATCAGTCATACTGGGAGCATTATCTATCAATTAGATTGTGAGGCTAACTGTTAGTTTAACACCCAAAGACTAATTGACTATTGTCTTATCAGTAGGGCTTCATAATTCAATATTTTCCCTAAATTCATGCATTTGTGATAAATCAATCCATTCATTCATGATAAATCAATAAGTCCTAAAATATTTCTCAAACAAGAAAATTCATTCTCTCATAGTGTTTTGGTGAAGATATCTACTCCTTCTTGTGTAGTTGAGATGTGTTCCAATCTAATGTCCTTCTTAATACATGATTTCAGATGAAATGATGACGAATGTCGATATGCTTAGTCCAAGAGTTAAAAACTGGATTGTATGTGATGGCTATTGCACTTACATTGTTGCGGAAAATTTGTGACTTTTTGGCATCAATTACATGGTCTTTCAGTTGTTTTTGAATCTACAATAATTGAGCAAAGAAACTTCCAGCAGTTAAGTATTCAGCTTTTGCAGTAGAAATGACAATTGATTTATGCTTCTTACTGAACAAAGAAATTTGTCGGTCTCCAAGAAACTGACATGATCTGCTTGTATTTTTCCTATCAAGCTTATACACTGCATAGTTTGCTTCAGAATATCCAACTAAATTGAAAGATGAGTCTTTAGCATATCATAAACCAACACTTTGAGTTCCTTTAAGATATTTAATAAATTTTTTTTGTGGCTGAGTAATGAGAATGTTTTGGATCAGACTTAAAATGTGCACTGTAAACATATTATCAGGTCGACTGACAGTCATGTACAATAATGAACTTATCGAACCTCGATATAATGTTACCTCGATTGATATTTTCCCTTCGTCTTTATCAAGCATAACTAATGAGCTCATGGGGGTTTCTTTTGCTGAGAAAGACTCCATACCAAATTTTTTAAGTAATTCTTTGGTGTACTTTGTGTGACTGACAAAGATTCTAGTATCCAATTGGTTAAATTGCAATCTGAGAAAAAATTTAGTTCTCCCATCATGCTCATCTAGAACTTATACTACGTCAGCTTAGAAAATTTTTTCATAGAGATTTAAGTTAGAGGATCCAAATATAATATCATCAATATAAATCTGAACTAAAAAAATGTGATCATTTTTAATAAATGTGAATAAAGTCTTATGTACTGAGCCTATTGTATAATCAAGATCAAGTAAGAAATGTGAAAGTTTCATACCAGACATGTGATGCTTGTTTCAATCCATACAAAGATTTGTTTAATTTAAACAAATGATCAGGTAAAATATGATTGATAAAACATGAATGTTTTTTCACATATACTTCATGCAGTAGTCCATTTAAGAAGGCACTCTTCAAATCCATCTGAAATATTTTAAAGTTTTTATAAGCAGCATAAGCAAGAAAAATTTGAATAGCCTCTAATCTGGCAACTGTGAATGGTGGTTGTATTTTTGGACTTTCTAGATAAGGAAGCTTGTGAAATGATGCACCATGATCAGGAATGTTGTTTTGCGATTCGAGTTCTTGTTTGCAGGTATGGTGAGGATGAGCAAAAGACTATGACAATCAATTTCCTCTTCTTGTTTGAAATCTTGTGCAAACTGTCTAGCATTGTGTAACATGCCGTACTTTTAAATTATTTAAAATTTGCGAAAAAATAAAAATTTTCTTAAATAAATAATAAACCTTCAAATTGCATTAAAATAAACTGCTCGTCTAAAAATATTTGAAATAAAAACAATTACAATCTAAGTTTGCAAAAAGGTAATCGTTTAAACATCATAAACAATATCATGAAAATCAGAGTATTTAAAGCATGCATAAAGTTCTTAACATCAGAGGCGGTCCTCGGGTTTAGCCACATGCGCAGACCAAGCCGGTCATTGGTCCCCACCCCTCGTCTCCTCATACTCGTCCTTACCTGCATCGATCAAGTCTAGTGAGTTTAAATACTCAACACGTATAAATTGGAAATAACAAGTAATACGTAGTAAAACCACATGCATCTTTAAAGTAGAACGTACATACTTAAACTTGAACGTAATAACATAAACATAAACATACCATCATCATAAAAATTTTCATAAACATACTTGCATCATGCATACTTAAACATGCATAAACTTCATCATTTTGCGTAGAGATAT
The DNA here is from genome assembly GCF_025594145.1 of Primulina tabacum. Taxonomy (NCBI): domain Eukaryota; kingdom Viridiplantae; phylum Streptophyta; class Magnoliopsida; order Lamiales; family Gesneriaceae; genus Primulina; species Primulina tabacum. The sequence goes on along the minus strand of NC_134561.1, from coordinate 22,492,811 downwards.
GTTTCAAAGCAAGTGATCCATACATAAATGCGCCTGATCAGACTAAACCACAGTACTGGGCTGGCAGGAAAAATTCACTACCACATACATGAGATCTCCGGTCATGCTTTACCGGGTGGATTGGTCCCTGATCATGCTTTACCGCTTTCTAATCCTGATCTAAACCCGGTCATGCTTTATCGGGGTGGAGAGGTCCCCGACCACGTTCACCGGCTTCCAAACCCGTTCATAGTTGGTCACAAGACATTTAGAATACCTCAAAAACATAAAATATTTTCTTTTCACGTCGAACATACTTACATGGCGTTGAGGGATTCGTTGAATCTCGCTTGGGGCCACTGCTGCACATATCAACACAATTACATGCACTTAATTTTCATAACTTGGACGTAATAGTTGTGGTCACCACCCGAATTAACAATTCACTTATGACTTTCTAACTCACTCGGGGCTTGACCTCGTTTAATTCTCGTACTAAACCATGACAGCAAACCCCGAAACATATCTCTATATGAAGTGTGAACATTTCCCCACACATGGAAGACATGGACCTAAATAGTGGTCTAAAAAGTCATGGACAAGCGTCTGGGCATTGGACAGTGTTGCGCTGCGGCACTAGGCACCAGGCTCTAGCACCGCGGCGCTGGCAGGGCCACAGCTCTAGCGCTGTTGCACCAAAATGGCAGCGCAGCGGCGCTAGTGCTGCACAAGACAAGCGCAGTGGCGCTCCTGCAGAGCATTGCGCCGCAAATCCTGCGCACACCCAACAAAATAAACGTAATTTTTGATGAAATTTCTATGCCACGCCAACCGACTCAAACAATGCAACAAGACTCTTCCTGGGACGCTATGGCAATGATTCAAACTCACACGACGCCCCAAAACAACGACGCAAATCATACAATACAACACAACCCGTTAACACGAACTTTTGATACCAAAATGTTTCCTACGACTTCTAATGCAACCAAGTGCCTATCGACACAAAACGAAACACCAAATATAGTCCAAACATCATACTTACTATACCTAAATGCAGCAGCGATCACCCAATGGTTCCCAACAAAGCCTGCAACAAATAAACTTTAAGAACACGTCAAGAACATATTTTCATAAAATCGTAGTTTGAGCAGTCCCACGAAAAAAATCATAACTCACTCGTTTCTTGTCCAAAAATTACGAATTTACTGTCAAATCGAAGGTATCAAAAAGTACTACATTTTATATGTCGAGAGTTTTCCCAGAAAATCAACCAAACAGCAATCAAAATGACATCAGACACGTTTTGAGATCTGAAATTTTTGATCTAAAAATCATTTCAAACGTTTTTGCTCAAACTTTTGCACAACATACATAGATTTTCACGCATAATAAATATCAAAACATACACTATGAATATATCGATGCAAAAACGAAACAATATACATGTCTTGATCTTTAAAAACTATTGAAACGATGATACCAAAGAGGAGAGAATGCGAGAGTTGATCCGGGACAAAACGTGGCACGATTTCTTGATAAAACGAACGTGTCAAAGCTGAAATAATTTGAAGGGGAGGGTGGTTGCTGGAGAAATAACTAAGAACCCCAATTTTCTCGCAAAATAATGAAATGAAGAGACAATGAAATGTGTGGGTGTGTGTAACATGAATGTGATAGTGTGTGTGCGTGTGTTTAAGCTAAATGAAGGGAATGAAATTGCTTAATTAATAATTAACAAGCTAATTAAAATACTAACCCCCTCCTAACTATTCGAAAACCTCTTAATTTAAAATAAATTGTACAAGTGACCACTTTAAAAGTTTTAAAATCTTAAAATCACCAAATAAATAAATTAAGCTTTAAACTGCTAAAAACTTAATAAATAATTTAAAATGTCATTTTCTTGACCTGAAATAAAATACCACATTTTTCAAATCACACAAATCGTCTCCGGTCTCATTTCCTCGATCCCTAATCGTCTAAAACATGAAACTCACGAAAACATTATAACGTGCATCGCAAAAACATAAATAATTTTAAATAATGCAAATTCATAGATCATGCAACGCTAAAAATAATTTTAAACATAAATAAATAATTTAATAATTTAAATAAATGCATGAGTTTTAAGTGTACTGATTTTGGGCTCTACACATTGTTTCTAATTATGATACCATTTTCATCCATTTTGTTCTTGTAAACCCATCGGGTTTCAATTACTATCTGATGAGATGGTCTGGGTACCAAGTACCAAACCTTATTTCTGTCAAACTGATTTAAATCATCCTGCATAGCTTCAATCCACTGTTATCTAATAAAGTTTCATCAATTTTCTTAGGTTCTATTTGTGAAATAAAAGTAGCATGAAAGAATTCATTAATCACTTGTTGTCTAGTTCTGAGAGGTGCAAACGAGTTACCTCATCAGTGAAGGTGGATGAGTCTTACTCCATTTATAACTTGGTCTAAGTAAATATCCATTAGTATTGAATGAAGTAGGAACAGTTAGATTCTCCTCAGTCTGGCTCACGCCAGCTTGGTTCATATCAGTCTGGTTTAATTGTTCTTCAACCCTTTTGACAGGATCGATTAGGGGGTAAATCGTTGAGCTACAATAGCTCGGTCCTTGAAATATTGAACACCGATGAATTAAATCGAGTTTGGTGTTCAAACCCAGCAGAAGATACTCGAAATAATCCTTCGTAGAAACAGATTAAATATTTTGTAAATCATTTAAAATATATGCAAGTTGAATGAGTAAAAAATAATTTGGTTGAAGCATTTTATCAAAAACTTGGTATGAAATAATTTTTTATTTGAAGAACACATAAAGTGCTTCAAAAATGCATCCTTAAAACAATGGAAATGATAAGTAAATGCAATAAACAAATAGACACGAATTTGTGTATGGATGTTCGGAGACTTCAAATGCTCCTACGTTACCCTTTCTTCCCCTTGGGAAAGATTCACTAGAAGACTTTGAATTATACAACTCTTTGTACAAACTTACTCCGGAAGGGCAGCGCCCAACTAGAAGTCCTAGCACTCGAGATTATAGGCAGCACCTCACAATCAGCATATTGTTTAATGTCTCATATGCAAAGACTACAAACACAATGTTTTATGTAATATCCAAGCTTGGTGAACGGTGCAGTTTAAGATTTCTTATGTTGATGGACTATTTGGTCAAGTCTAAGTATATTTTAGATGTTAAGAATTTTGATTTGTGATTTAAAGTATTGTGGTATATAGATGGTGTGTAGTCATAGTGTACCGGTGTTACGATTTAATTCATGATAATTTGTATGTTGAGCGAATTGGTATGAGGCCAATTGTAGTGGTTAGATAAGACATAGTGGAACAACTTTCATGTTGAGAGTGTTGTCGAATTATGAGGTGAAGCGATGTTGCGATTCGATTTTAGTTGCAAAGAGTTTATTGTTGGCTACAGAGGAGAGTGCACCCGCGGTCCATTGTTCAGTGTACCCGCGGTGTTTGGGCAGAACCTCCAGCGCACCCGCGGTCCATTGAGCAGCGCACCTGCGGTCGTCTTCTTCGGATTTTCGGAAGTGGTTCAGTAAGCCTAGCGCACCCGCGGTAGGAGGAGTAGCGCACCCGCGGTCCGTGAACAGTGAAGTCGTGTTTTCGATATTCGAGTGATATAATAGAAGGGTTTGGTTCATTTCCCTCATTCTTTCCTTACACTTCTCGATTTTCAGCTCAAGGGAGAGCTAGGGTTCTTATTTCTTTCGTTTGTTCCTTTGATTCAAGCATCTTGTTGGGTATTTGAAGTAAGAACAAGATCATTTTGGGTTCAAGGAGCAAAGGTAATCTTGTAGCTTTAGTTATTTCTTGGTTTATGGTGTTGGGGGAAATTATGAGATTATTGATTGTGTTGGTTTTATGGGTTTTATGGTATGGGTTTGTGATTATTAAGTTGTTGATGATTCAATTCATGGTTTATTGTTGTAGGATTTGTACCAAGAGATTAGAATCAAGATTTCCATTGGTTGTAAGTGGAATTATTTTCTTGTGCTCACATGAATTATATATATTGTATTTCAATGGTTTTAACATGCTATTCCCTTCCATTTGATTCATGTTATGTATTGATACACTTTGTTGTATATTAGAGGCATTTGTATGTCTCAATTATGTAAAGGGAATGCAAAAGAGGAGAGTCTTCAAAGTGTTTGATTTAATGCCAAAGAGAGAGTTCAAATGATTTATTGGATTGATAAAGAGATAGTCAGAGATTGCATGCAATTAGTTGATCAACAACCATAGGCTTATATCCCAACAGAGTAATCGATTTATATCGATGGGATATATGAACAGAGACAGAGATACTATTGAAATATCAATCCACCAGAGAAAAGAGAAAATACCATCGTTATATTCATATTCTACTATATTATTCATGTTTAAAGAGTTAGATGGTATTTAATGATTTCAAATTCATATTTTACAGAGTATGATATGTACAGATTGTTATGTAAGAGTTTCACTTGCTGAGTTTTATACTCATTCCAGTTATTTCATGTGATGCAGATAAGAGTGACGAGTCAGGACGTTGATTGGAGCCGAGGTCATATGCATACAAGAGATGGAAGGAAGAAAGATATTTTGTTAGCTTTTGACATGATCAAAAATGATATTTTGTATTTTGATGCAACACTTGATTGATCATGTATGTACTTTTGATTGTAAACATTTTATGTCAAGAAAATTTTTAATCCTTCTTCCCTCTAAGTAAATATTTAATTTTTCGCTGTGTTATTTTATAAAATCAGTCGAGGACGTTACATTTAGTGGTATTAGAGCAACGTTCTTCGGACCAATGCATATGACTTCGTAGACTTTCAACTGTCCGGGTACGTCTTCTTCTACATCTATTTATTTTTATTGGTTGATATGTATTATGTGAGCACATTGTAGGATTTAATGCCACCTAAGAGAAAATATTCGGAGGGTGAGGATAGTTCCTCATCGAGAGTTGTCGATGAGTTCGGCAAATTATTGAAAGAGCAAGCCAAGGTTCACAGTGAACAGATTCAGCAATTGCTCCGTTTGCAAGGTTCAGGTCAAGGTAGAGGCCAAGGGAGAGGCCAAGTGGTTCAAGCAGTTGGGACTGATGGGATCTTTACTGCTTTTAAGAGGATGGATCCGCCTGAGTTTGCAGGAAGCACTAATCCATTGGTGGCTGTAGAGTGGATTAAAGCACTTGAGGCGATATTTTATCATCTCAGGTATGAAGACAAGGATAGAGTTGGTTGTGCAGTATTCATGCTAGTTAAAGCTGCACGCATTTGGTGGAATGCTACCAAGGTAAGTGTTGATGTTCCGGCATTGAAGTTGCAAGATTTCACGGATCTTTTCTACGACAAGTATTTCTCGGATGCACTTTGAGCTCGGAAGGTGACTGAGTTTTTAGAGCTTCGACAGGGAAGTATGAATGTTGACGAGTACATTTTGAAGTTTGAGGAGGGTTGTCTGTTTGCTCCCTACATTGCCTCAAGTGACAAAGACAAGGGTGCTCATTTCATTAGAGGAATTCGAGTAGAGATCAGGAGGGACATCAATATGTCTAAGGCGGTGACATTTAAAGAGATTGTGGCTAAAGCATTGTTAGCCGAGCAAGATGAGAAAGATATCGCTAGAGAGAGACAGGCGAGGCAGCAGGCCATTGCTCAAAGAGGTCAAGGTTCGAGCCAAAGAGGGAAAGGCAGTTTCAAGGGGAAAGACAAGATAGAGCCGAGTTCTAAAGCACCGACAGTCTCATTTGATCCAGAGAAGCCGTTGTGTCCCAAGTGCAATAGGCATAATAGGGGTGAGTGCAGGTTTGGTACTCATACGTGCTACCGATGTGGTTCTACAGGCCATATCGCCAAGGATTGTCCGAGAGGATTGAGTAAAGAGAAGGTGCAGGCTCGCATCTTCACCATGACGAAGGAAGGTATAAATCCTGATTCTTCTGTGATCTGTAGTACTATCTTAATTTCAGGCAGAGTAGCTACGACATTGATTGATACATGTTCTACTCATTCTTTTATGTCTGAACTATTTTTGAGATCTTTGGGTCTAGTTCCTTCTGATCTTCCCCTCCAGTTTAATGTTGTATTGCCTTCTGGAGATGTGTTATGCCCGATGTCTATTATGTATCCGCGTTCTGTTCAAATTGATGAGCGAGTGGTTAATGCAGACCTGATTGTTATTCCGATGGTTGGGTTTGATATTATACTTGGCATGGATTGTCTATCAACTTACCGTGCAGTGATTGATTGCGTTGCCAAGACTGTGAAATTTGCAGATGATGGAAAAAGGAAGGTATGCTCGCCAGTGCAGGACTTCGCTGGTCCTTCCTTTTATTTCATGTCTTGAGGCTAAAAAGTTGTTGTTTAGAGATTTTGATGGGTTTTTGGCTTCGATTGTGGATATGGATAGAATTGTGAAGTTGAATATTGATGATATTGATGTTGTGAGAGTGTTCCCTGATGTATTTGAGGATGATGTGCCGGGTTTACCGCCGGACAGAGATGTAGAGTTTGTGATCGATTTAGTCCCCGGGACGGTTCCTATTTCCAAGGCTCCGTACAGAATGGCCCCGACAGAGATGAAAGAATTGAAGACGCAATTGCAAGATCTATTAGATAAAGGTTTCATGCGGCCGAGTTCTTCGCCTTGGGGAGCTCCGGTTCTTTTTGTCAAGAAGAAAGACGGGTCTTTGCGGTTGTGCATTGATTACAGGGAAATCAACAAAGTGACGATTAAGAATAAATATCCGTTGCCACGAATAGATGATCTTTTTGATCAGCTGCATGGGGCTACAGCGTTTTCGAAGATTGATCTGCGATCTGGCTATTACCAGTTGAAATTTAGGGAGTCTGATATCCCTAAGACAGCATTCCGGACCAGGTATGGTCATTATGAATTTCTTGTTATGTCGTTCGGTCTGACTAATGCTCCTTCAGTTGATGTGAATCTTTGTACGAACGAAAAGCAAACACGATTAACTGTAATCGCGCCCTCGATTCGATAATGAACAAGGATCGATGTTGTCCCGATCATTTGAATCAAGTATGGTTTTTGTGATATTCACCTCTAAATTATGAAACTTAGCAACAAATATTCACGATAAACAAATTGAGAAACAGACGAACCTTCAAAGAACTTGTCCTTGACAATCCGTATGAAATCAATCGACAAACGCCACAAGAACGAATCTTGATAAGTTTGATTTTTGATGAACACAAAGCGAAGCTTTGAAAAAGTTGATAGAAAATCTCAAATTTTGATAAACTATCAATAATGATCTAAATTGTCTATGAATTTTCGTCCAAATATGTTTTAGTAGTCAAAGGATAACACAAATCTAGTTACCAAACAAATTAAAACAATAAAAAGGAAAATATATTCGCCAAGTCGTCTCAGACACGGACCCCGTATAGGCCTTCGTGTACGGGTCCGTGTACACTCGGCCAAAAATACTCTCCAGCAAACAAAGGACACGGACCCCATGTACAGGTCCGTGCTCGGGTCCGTGTAGCCTCGGCCGTTCACAAGTCGCTTGAATAATGTTCCTTTGGCCCTCACACGTACTCCCATGCATCAAAAAGCCTTCCGCACTTTGCACCCCACTTGTAAGTACTTCTCTTTGGCTCATAAATCCATGCAACGCTTCCTTGAACTTCTTCAGTCGTCCCATCGTAATTGGTCCCTCCGGCAACTCTAAAGGGTCCCATGCTTTCCTTTGGGCTTGACCTTCCGTGTTCGCATCATCCTCCCCTTCTTGAAAAGGATTTGTCCTCAAATCTATTTCATCACCTACATCAAACAACGACAAGTCACTAACATTAGAAGTAGCATTCACGTTATACTCACCTGGTAGATCGAGTCTGTAGGCGTTGTCATTAATCCTTTCAAGAACTTGAAATGGTCCATCACCCCTAGGTAATAGCTTTGAACGCCTCTTCTCGGGGAACCTTTCCTTCCTCAAGTGTAGCCACACCCAATCTCCCTTCTCAAATATCACCTTCTTCTTCCCTTTGTTGGCTTGCTTGGCACATTGCTCATTTCTCTTCTCAATGTTGGCCTTGGCCTTTTCATGCAAACTCCTAACAAATTCAGTCTTCTTCTTGCCATCCTTGTTTAACCTTTCACTCACAGGTAAAGACATCAAATCCAACGGAGTCAAAGGGTTAAAACCATACACAATTTCAAACGGTGAATAATTGGTAGTATAATGCACGCAACGATTATAAGCAAACTCAACAAATGACAAACAATATTCCCAATTCTTAAAGTTCTTTTTAAGTATTGCACGCAAAATTGTTCCTAAGGTTCTATTAACAACCTCAGTTTGTCCATCTGTTTGAGGATGACAAGTGGTAGAAAACAACAATTTTGTGCCAAGTTTAGCCCACAACGTTTTCCAAAAGTAACTCAAGAATTTAACATCATGGTCAGAAACAATAGTCCTAGGCATACCATGCAACCTAACGACTTCTCTAAAGAACAATTCCGCAATGTGAGAAGCATCATCAGTTTTGTGACAAGCAATAAAATATGCTATCTTAGAAAATCTATCAACAACAACAAATATTGCATCCCTCCCCTTCTTAGTCCTAGGCAACCCCAAAACAAAGTTCATAGATATGTCAATCCAAGGTTCACTAGGGATAGGAAGTGGTGTATACAATCCATGCAGTTGTGTCCTGGACTTTGCTTGCCTACAAGTTATGCACTTATCACAAACTCGTTCAACATCACGCTTCATATGTGGCCAATAAAAATGTTCATGCAAAGCATTCAAGGTTTTTGCCACACCAAAATGTCCGATCAAACCACCCCCATGTGCCTCCCTAACAAGTAATTCACGAATCGATGATTTAGGGATGCACAACCTATCTTCTCTAAACAAGAAACCATGATGCAAATAAAATTTGTCATGTGGACCATGCATACATGTTTCAAATACACTCTTAAAATCCTCATCTAGCACATACAATTCCTTCACATGCTCAAAACACAAAATTTTTGACTCCAAGGTTGAGATTAGTACGTACCTCCGTGATAGTGCGTCGGCCACTACATTCTCCTTACCTTGTTTGTACTTGATGATGTAGGGAAATGTCTCGATGAATGCCACCAACTTGGCATGCCGCTTGTTCATCTTTTGTTGCTCCTTAAGGTGCTTTAGAGACTCATGATCCGTATGAATCACAAACTCCTTAGGCCTCAAGTAGTGCTGCCACGTCCCTAGAGTCCTCACAAGTGCGTAGAACTCCTTATCATACGTGGGATAGTTCAGGGCTGCTCCGTTGAGCTTCTCACTAAAGTACACCACCGGCCGCCCTCCTTGCATCAACACTGTAATGTCCGGGATTTATATCTATTAATCTGTAATTATTGATTTATAATTGAGATGATTATAGACAAAAAGGATCGGACCGGGGAAAGATGAGAAAACACAAAAAGTGATGTGCGAGGATAGTACCATCGATGCAGATGCGCGACATGAGACGCGCACATGCGCGAAACGGGCAGAGGGTCTCGCGCATATGCGCGGTGTGTGTGCGCTCATATGCGTGAGCTGTGCGAGGGTTCAAAGTCAACTCCAGAGAAGTGGGCGCAAATGTGCGACGAGAAGCGCGCACATGCGCGAGATGTCCAATAGCCAAAAATTGATTTCCAGAACATGTCGCGCACATGCGCGGAGGTTGCACGCGCATATGCGCGAGCGGCCGAGGAAGTCACATGTTGCTACAGTAGGTCTCGCGCATATGCGCGAGGCTAAGACGCGCATATGCGCGAGGCATGCAAAAGGTAAAATCGACATGTGGTGTATCATGCAACGTTGATGTATATATATATATACAATTCATTCCTTGAGAGTTTCAGAGGAAGAAAGAAGAACTCCAGAGAAAAGCTTCAAACTTGATTCCAAAAGTTTGGTTTTGGTAAATCCGTCCGTTAGATTTTGAATCCGACTTCGGTATTGTTTTCCTATTGACGCAAGCTACAACTGGACGTAAGTTTTATTGAGTTTTGATATCATTTGAAAATATGATGTTGTAGGAATTTGATATGGTTCATATATGGTGTTCTGGATATGTTAAACATCGTAGAATCGAAGTCAGATTGAAAAACAAACTGATTATGGAATTGTTATGATTTTCTGATTATATTGATGTTGAATCGGACAAATTTGGATTATGAATGAATTACAGATTGTATCGGATATGAGTTATGATTTGTAATTGATGTCTGTTGATTTGGTATTGACGGGGATACTGAGATTGTACCGTTATGCCATTGATTTGACTTAATTCCAGATTAATCAGATTCAGTGTTGAATTGAGAATAGAACATTGATATTATGATTCTCGATATGTCGTTTCAGATTTACAGAGAGAGTCTTGAGTTCAGAACTGATATTGCTTCAGACCGAGACTACAAACGAAAGGTATAAGTCAATGTGGTATTGGGAGATCGACTCAAGTAGGAAATACTTGAGTTTCCCTAAATCACATACTTATTATTATGATTGTGTTTATTGATATGATTTGATATGCTTGTTCTATTGATTTATAGGAAGCATGTATTAGACGAGTATTAGACGAGTGATCTTGAGACAGAAGTTCCTGATAGTGGTGGGATCGCCACGGGCACATTGCATGATGTCACAAGATAGGAAATTGGTGAAAACGCCAAAGTCTGTGACGGTTAGGTCAAGACACTGGATGTTTTGTTATATCGATGTGGATAGAATTGGAGTTTTCTCTATTACTGGTGATCGATACCATATCGATGTGGATAGAATTGGAGTTTCTTCTATTACTAGTGATCGATATGGAATGCCAACGTCCGGAAATCAGGATCCCTAGACTAGGATTGAGTCTAGTCTGAGACGTGGAGTCACGAGTTTGTTTGGCGATTTTATATTGATTATGTTTCAGATTTTGTTACATGTTAATGATATCTGTTACATGTTTAACATGCTTTTATATTGCTGATATAACTGCATGTTTCTTGATTTATACTGGGATTTATTTCTCACCGGAGTTATCCGGCTGTTGTCGTGTTTGTATGTGTGCATGACAACAGGTGGGACAGGTTCAGGGTCGAGGAGATGAAGATAGATCGTGATTAGAGTGGAGACTACGGACTTGGATTAGAGATAGGGTTTGGACACTTGACATTTAGTTGTTAAACCTTAGTTGAATGATTGTATATATAGTACCTGTAGAACCCGTAAATCAGTAGACGTATAAGCCATGCATAATTCTAGATTTTTAAATTTAATTGACTTCATTGCATAATTATTTTAAATGCATTTATTTGAAGTTAATTATTTATTATTTCAGTTCAGCAGTTTGATTTTTAGCATTTCAGTATTTTCAGTGAGGCCGGACCGGAGTTGGAGTTTTGAGATAGAATTTAAGATTTGAGAAATATTTCCAGAAGTTAATTTAGCTAGTAACTAAGTTCATTTAAGTTAGAAAGGAAGGTTTGAAGATTTAATTTAATTATTTGAGGTGATTAAGAAATGAACTCATTTAAGTTATTAAATTAAGGGGTTAGCTCACTAAATTATTTAAAGGATTAGTAAGGCTTTCAAGGATTATTAGTTGACTAGATAATCAACATTTCCCTTTATTTTATCATGCATTTTTCGGCCACCCTTAGTGCTAGAAGATTCATTTTCCAACTCACCAACTTTGACCAATTCTTTGCATGTAATTAGTAGGATAATTCTAGGATTTTTGGGAGCACAATTTAATTAAATAAATGGATATATCCTAGTCTAGAATCAAGCTAAATTTCGGCCACCACCTCCTAGAAGCATCCACCAACTCATTTGATATCAATTCAAAATTCAAATTCAAAAGGGGAGTGGACTTGGTCTTGATATGATCCTATTTTTGTGCACCCTTCTCCTCACCTTCATAACCATCACTCCCCCCTCCACCTCCACCAAAAATAAGACCCCTTTTCAGTAGAAAAAACGTGGATAGCAGCTAGGGAGAAAGGGAGAAAAATCGAGAGCCAAGAAAGGTAGAGAAGCAAGCCACTCCGTCTCCTCCGCGCCGTCTCGTCTCTTCTTTTCGTTTTCTTTCGAAACGAAACCAGGCATGTCTAGATTTCTTTCAAACCTCAATCAAGTCATATTATCATTTATTTTTCAGTACATGATCATGTTTTAGCAAGCAAAAACCGAGATACATGTCAAAATATTTTGGGAACACACATGCAGAATTTCGGCTCTTCATGGCAAGCTTCACGATTTCTTTTGGTTTGTGAGTTTCAGGTATTGGATCGACTCCAGGCTCCCAAGGCGACTTGTATACATGTAGTAGGATGCATTAGGACCATGTTGGTCCATTCAAACCATCCCCATGCTTGCTGGAAAACCGAAATGACAGCAAGTTCCCCATAAGTGCAGAAATGTGGTTCGAAAATTCAGTTTCTTGTCAAGGGGTTGGATCTGATCTTGGCTGCCCCAAGGGCCTATAGCCATGGTTGGATCACTTCCCTAGCATGTCTAAGACGTGACTAAGTTGCCCTTTTGGTGGCTTGGTCCATGGCTCATCGGTTTTTAAATAATCAACAAGAACAGCCCCTTTCCCCATTCGGCCCTTCCATTTTTCAGCATATGGTTCGTTTCTTTTGTGGCTTGGTGTGGATCTTGGTTGGCCTATGGCCCTTAGCCACGGTTCATATCATGCTCCTAGATGTCTAGATCGTGCCATGGTCAATCAAATGGCCACTGGAACGACGCAAGACATCGATCATAGCATAAACACTACACACGCATGCACGTTGCTCTCGGTTGGACCCTTCGGTTAAGATTTGGTGTGATGCGGATTGTGGCTGGCCTAGGGCCCTTAGCCATGGTTCAAATCATTCCTTGGGATGTTGGTAAGAGTCTCTGGTCGGTGGTTCACGCCCCTAATGGCCGATAGTCTCGAAACCAATGCAAGTCTTGTAGTGCGCAGCTGCTGTATTTTTTTGACAGCAAGTATGCTGCTGTTCAGAAGCGTCGTTCGAGTTCTTGGTTGGCTTTTAGCCCATGGCCTTGGACTGGACAGTGCCTCATTGAGTTGGGAAGGTCATGTTTTCGACCGTTCGTCATTTGGATCATTTCTGAGGTCGTACGAGAATTTACGGTGCAATGTGCCAAATTGACTCTTGAAAGAGCGTTTCGTGTTTTGGCCTCCATTCCACCTAGATTTCGACCCTATCATTTTAGGAACATTATTTTATGATTTTTCAGCGTATTTTAATCATGACTATACGTCGGTTCAGTGTCGGTTCAGGTTGGCTCGGAGTCATGATTAAATGCGAAGTCATTAGGCGTCATAGTCGCATCTTGTGAACGTAAATTGCATAGTTGGTCAAGTTTAAGCTATTGCATATTTTTCATGGCACAGTTAGGTTGCAGCGAGCCTGGGAACGATCCAATCCAATCCAGTTGGTAAAATTACGGGGAATTTTCATTACGCCAGTTAATTATTTTACGTGCATTAAATAGAAAATGATTATTTTTTTGAGATTTATGCGATATGGCTTGTGGTTCATTCACTATGTGGGAGTGTTATTTTTATACGGTCGCCAGTGACCGATCAGTTCAGTATGGTACCACCCGGTCGCAAGTGACCGGCCAGCTCAGATCAGTTTCAGCCTCCCCGGTAGCCAGTTACCGATCAGTTCAGCTTAGTGCAGTGGCCACAGGCGTAAAACATAATCTCAACAGAAAATTTTACCAGATATTTCAGTACAGGCTCCAAGGAGCAAATATTTTTACAGTGACTTCCAGTTCAGTTATGCACGTATTATAATTGCTCAGTACAGATTATTTTCAGTATGCCTCAGGACAGGATATTTTATCTCATGCATATTTTAAATTCAGATTTTTACTCGTTACCTGCGATTTATGCATGCTGAGTCTTTAGGCTCACTAGACTTGATTGTTGTAGGTACTGATGAGGCCAGGGCCGAGGGCGGGGACCAGTGAGCCAGCTTGGGTCGGCAGTAGTGGCACCCGAGGACCTCAGAGCAGCAGTTGTTATTTTTTTCGCAAACAATTTTTATCAGTTGTTGTATATTTTTTTAAATTGTGATTTTTGGAAAACTTTGATTTTCTTCCGCTGCAATATTTTGAAATATTGAACTTGATTCACCAGTGATTTTATGAATGAGGCCATTTAAGTTCTTTTAAAAAGAAAATTTTTAATTTTCCGCAAATTTCCAAGCAAGTAGTTCGAGGGCCTTCACAGTTGGTATCAGAGCGGTGGTTCTGTATAGGGTTTCACTACTACTGACCGCGAGAAGCTCACGAAGCCACGCCTTTGGTCTGTAAGTTTTTTTTTCAGTTCAGCATTTTGTTCAGCATTTCAGTTATAGCATGAATTATTTTGTCAGCATGCTTCCAGATTTTGAGTATTTCAGTAATAAATTATGGAATTAAGCATGTTAGTTACGTATGGGTTATGTTGGAACAGTATGCCCCCTAGACGCATTTTAGAGCGCAACAGAGAGGAGGAGCCTCGCCGAGAGGACAGAGAGGAGCATAGACCGGAGGGAGACCTACCACCTCCTCCACCGCCCCCACCGGACATGAGTGCCCAGATGTTAGCTGGGATGGCACAGTTCTTCGCACAGTTTGCGGGGGGCAATGCCGCAGCCGCAGCCAGGCCGACAGGGCCCGAGGCTGTGTATGAGCGATTCATGAAGATGCGCCCGAAGGAATTCTCTGGGGCATCTTACCCCATGGTTGCCGAGGGATGGATCAAATCCCTCGAGGTGATCTTCGATTTTATGGAGCTGGAGGACGCAGACCGAGTCCGATGTGCCACCTACTTGTTCACTGGAGACGCCCGCTTATGGTGGGAAGGAGCTTCGGTAGCCCTGACCTTGGCTACACTTTCTTGGACCCGCTTTACGGAGGTTTTCTACTCCAAGTATTTTGCTGAGGAGGTTCGCACCAGGCTGACCACCGAGTTCATGAGCCTGAGACAGGGGGATATGTCGGTTACGGAGTTTATCCGTAAGTTCGAGAGGGGCTGTCACTTTGTGCCCCTGATAGCGAATGATGCCAGAGCCAAGCTGATGCACTTCCTGGTGGGTTTACGGCCGATCTTGCGCCGGGATGTTAGGGTATCTGACCCTGCTACTTATGAGGTTGCCGTCTCCAAGGCCTTAGCCGCAGAGCAGGATCTGCGGGATATCGAGAGGGATCGCCAGGGCAAGCGCCCAGTCCAGGCACCGCACCGCCCTCCTCCTCTTCAGCATCAGCAGCAGAATAAGAGGCCTTTTCATGGACCGCCCAGGAACCGAGGCCAGCAGCAGCAGCAGCAGCAGCGGGGACGCCCAGCCCCGAGGACTCAGGAGCACCCAGTCTGTCCCAGGTGCTCACGTCGCCATCCTGGAGCATGTATGGCTGGCTCAGGAAAGTGTTTTAAGTGTGGCAGTCCAGACCACATGTTGCTGCAGTGCCCTCAGAGGAATCTGCCTACCCAAGGCAGAGTTTTTGCTCTCCATGCCGCGGAAGCCAACCCGGAGACTATGTTGTTGACAGGTACCTTTAAACTTTAAGTTATTATTTGAATTTCCGCGTTTTGGGAATCGGGATTTAGATTTTGAACTTAGAAATGTTATAGGATTGCATGCTCTACTCAGATTTATTTCGGGGAAATTAAGCTAGAGGAACCTAGACCTTTGCATGTCTATAAGCTTAGATCTTGTAGTGGGATTCAACTTAGAGCTCCGCTCTTTCAGGGAGAATTTTTATATCTGGTTCCGCTACCAAGGCCTTGATAGATTCAGGGGCCACTCACTCGTTTATTTCGGAGATCTTTGCAAACTTTCTCAAGATCCAGACCATTGGGCTAGATACAGCCTTTTCAGTAGTGTTGCCGTCAGGCGAGGAGATGGCAGCCACCAATGTTATCCGAGATATAGACCTTGAGCTGCATGGTAATCTTGTTTATGTGGATCTGATTGTGCTACCGATGCCGGAATTTGACATCATCCTAGGGATGGACTGGCTATTGAGGAACAGAGTGTTGATAGACTTCCAGCGGAGATCCGTTCTTGTCCGACCGCCTGGAATGGAGCAGTTCTTATTTGAGCCGGACATGTACTTTCCTTTACCGCGCATTATTCCTTATGTTCAGGCTAGGAAGCTCATGCATAGAGGGTGTCGGGCATTTCTAGCAACCTTTTTATCTGTCCCCGAGGAACCCAGCCAGTCAGCCTCAGATGTTCCGATTGTCAGAGATTTCTTAGACGTTTTTCCCGAAGACGTCTCTGGTATGCCACCCGAGAGAGAGGTGGAGTTTTCCATTGAGCTTATGCCAGGTACGGCTCCGATATCCACAGCACCGTACCGACTAGCACCGACAGAGATGGCAGAGCTTAAGAAGCAGATCCAAGAACTTCTTGACAAGGAGATCATTCGCCCGAGCTTTTCTCCATGGGGCGCGCCAGTCTTATTCGTGAAAAAGAAGGATGGCTCGATGAGGCTTTGCATTGACTACAGGGAGTTGAACAGGGTTACAGTGAAGAATAAATACCCACTGCCAAGGATTGAGGATCTGTTTGACCAGTTGCAGGGAGCTTCGATTTTCTCCAAGATAGATCTGCGTTTCGGTTATCACCAGTTGAGGGTGAGAGATGCTGATGTCTCGAAGACAGCTTTCAGGACTCGTTATGGCCACTACGAGTTCCTAGTGATGTCGTTCGGTCTGACGAATGCACCAGCGATCTTCATGGATCTCATGAATCGCGTATTTCAGCCGTACCTCGACCAGTTTGTGATAGTGTTCATAGATGACATTCTCGTCTACTCCAAGAGTCGGGAGGAGCACAGCAGGCATCTGACCACAGTGTTGCAGACATTGCAGAAACATAAATTATTCGCAAAGTTCAGTAAGTGCGAATTCTGGTTAGAGAAGGTGGCGTTCTTGGGCCACATTGTTTCTAGCAGTGGCATTGAGGTAGACCCCGCAAAAGTTGTAGCAGTCAGAGATTGGGTTGTGCCTCAGAATGCATCCGAGATCCGCAGTTTCCTTGGGCTAGCAGGATATTACAGGAAATTCATCCAAGGATTTTCCTCTATTGCCGTTCCACTCACAGCACTGACAAAGAAAAATGTGAAGTTTGTGTGGAGCGAGGAGTGTCAGAAGAGCTTCGATACTTTGAAGCAAGCTCTTATCTCAGCACCCGTTTTGGCTGTACCGTCAGGATCTGGCGAGTTTGTTCTTTATACCGATGCTTCGAAGCTTGGTTTAGGTGCAGTTTTGATGCAGCATGGGAGAGTGATAGCGTATGCTTCTCGACAGCTGAAAATTCACGAGAAGAACTACCCCACCCATGATCTGGAGTTAGCGGCCGTAGTTTTTGATTTGAAGATTTGGAGGCACTATCTGTATGGAGAGAAGTGTCAGATCTTTACCGACCATAAGAGCCTCAAGTATTTCTTTACGCAGAAGGAGCTGAACATGCGTCAGAGACGTTGGTTGGAGCTTGTGAAAGACTACGATTGTGACATTAGCTACCACCCGGGTAAAGCTAATGTAGTTGCGGATGCTTTGAGCAGGAAAGTCGCAGTGATGGCTCATTTGTCGATGCAGAAACCTCTTCAGATTGAGATGCAGAGGTTTGATCTTGAGACTTATCCTCGAGGTAGAGTTCCTCGTTTATCTACCTTGACTATCCAGTCCTCTCTTACTGACCGTATTCGCAGCGGTCAGGCAGCAGATGAGCAGTTGGCACAGTGGAAGAAGAGAGATGAAGCTAAGGGCAGTGTTTTGTATTCAGTCAGCGACGGTATTGTGAGATACCGAGATAGGATATGGGTTCCCAGCAGTGATTCTATCCGAGCAGACATCTTATCAGAGGCCCATACGTCCCCGTACTCCATTCACCCTGGGAGTACGAAGATGTACAAAGATCTGCAGCTATTGTATTGGTGGCCAGGAATGAAGAAGGACATCAGGCGTTTTGTATCCGAGTGCCTGACTTGCCAGTTAGTGAAGGCCGAGCATCAGAGACCAGCAGGTTTGCTGAAGCCTCTCCCTATTCCCGAGTGGAAGTGGGAGAATGTTACCATGGACTTTGTGATCGGATTGCCGAGGTCAGCCAGAGGATCGAATGCTATCTGGGTGATTGTAGATCGTCTTACCAAATCAGCGCACTTCTTGTCTATTCAGACGACTTTCACCATGGTTCAGTATGCAGAGCTGTATATCCGAGAGATAGTCCGACTCCATGGTATTCCAGTTTCTATCGTATCCGACAGAGATCCCAGATTCACTTCCTCGTTTTGGAAGAGTTTGCATTCGACTTTGGGTACGAAGTTGCTGTTTAGCACAGCTTTCCATCCGCAGACAGATGGACAGTCGGAGCGAGTTATTCAGATCTTAGAGGATCTTCTCCGTGCTTGCGTCATTGATTTCTCTGGGAGTTGGGAGTCGAACTTACCATTGGTAGAGTTCACCTATAACATCAGTTTCCAGTCGTCCATAGGTATGGCTCCGTATGAAGCGCTGTATGGTCGCAAGTGTAGATCTCCTGTTCATTGGGATGAAGTAGGAGAGAGAGCAGAGTTGGGTCCAGAGATTGTTCAGCAGGCAGTAGATGTAGTAGTCAAGATCCGTGATAGGATGAGGACTGCTCAGAGCCGACAGAAGAGTTATGCCGATCAGCGGAGGAGAGAGTTAGAGTTTGCAGTGGGCGATCATGTCTTCGTGAAAGTGGCACCTATGAAGGGTGTCATGAGATTTGGCAAGAAAGGGAAGCTCAGTCCGAGATTCATTGGACCGTTTGAGATCCTCGACAGAGTTGGGACGCTAGCGTATCGTGTGGCTCTTCCGCCAAATCTGGCCGGAGTACACAATGTCTTTCACGTCTCCATGCTGAGGAAGTATATGGCAAATCCTTTGCATGTGCTGAATTTCGAGCCGTTGCAGCTTACTCCGAACTTATCTTATGAGGAGAGACCCGTGCAGATCCTAGACAGACAGGAGAAGAAACTTCGGAACAAGTTGGTTAAGCGAGTCAAAGTCAAATGGCTCAACCATTCAGAGGAGGAAGCTACGTGGGAGTCTGAGCCGGAGATGAGAAGTCGATACCCTGAGTTATTCGGTGAGTTCTAATTTCGAGGACGAAATTTATTTTAAGGGGGGAAGGATTGTAGAACCCGTAAATCAGTAGACGTATAAGCCATGCATAATTCTAGATTTTTAAATTTAATTGACTTCATTGCATAATTATTTTAAATGCATTTATTTGAAGTTAATTATTTATTATTTCAGTTCAGCAGTTTGATTTTTAGCATTTCAGTATTTTCAGTGAGGCCGGACCGGAGTTGGAGTTTTGAGATAGAATTTAAGATTTGAGAAATATTTCCAGAAGTTAATTTAGCTAGTAACTAAGTTCATTTAAGTTAGAAAGGAAGGTTTGAAGATTTAATTTAATTATTTGAGGTGATTAAGAAATGAACTCATTTAAGTTATTAAATTAAGGGGTTAGCTCACTAAATTATTTAAAGGATTAGTAAGGCTTTCAAGGATTATTAGTTGACTAGATAATCAACATTTCCCTTTATTTTATCATGCATTTTTCGGCCACCCTTAGTGCTAGAAGATTCATTTTCCAACTCACCAACTTTGACCAATTCTTTGCATGTAATTAGTAGGATAATTCTAGGATTTTTGGGAGCACAATTTAATTAAATAAATGGATATATCCTAGTCTAGAATCAAGCTAAATTTCGGCCACCACCTCCTAGAAGCATCCACCAACTCATTTGATATCAATTCAAAATTCAAATTCAAAAGGGGAGTGGACTTGGTCTTGATATGATCCTATTTTTGTGCACCCTTCTCCTCACCTTCATAACCATCACTCCCCCCTCCACCTCCACCGAAAATAAGACCCCTTTTCAGTAGAAAAAACGTGGATAGCAGCTAGGGAGAAAGGGAGAAAAATCGAGAGCCAAGAAAGGTAGAGAAGCAAGCCACTCCGTCTCCTCCGCGCCGTCTCGTCTCTTCTTTTCGTTTTCTTTCGAAACGAAACCAGGCATGTCTAGATTTCTTTCAAACCTCAATCAAGTCATATTATCATTTATTTTTCAGTACATGATCATGTTTTAGCAAGCAAAAACCGAGATACATGTCAAAATATTTTGGGAACACACATGCAGAATTTCGGCTCTTCATGGCAAGCTTCACGATTTCTTTTGGTTTGTGAGTTTCAGGTATTGGATCGACTCCAGGCTCCCAAGGCGACTTGTATACATGTAGTAGGATGCATTAGGACCATGTTGGTCCATTCAAACCATCCCCATGCTTGCTGGAAAACCGAAATGACAGCAAGTTCCCCATAAGTGCAGAAATGTGGTTCGAAAATTCAGTTTCTTGTCAAGGGGTTGGATCTGATCTTGGCTGCCCCAAGGGCCTATAGCCATGGTTGGATCACTTCCCTAGCATGTCTAAGACGTGACTAAGTTGCCCTTTTGGTGGCTTGGTCCATGGCTCATCGGTTTTTAAATAATCAACAAGAACAGCCCCTTTCCCCATTCGGCCCTTCCATTTTTCAGCATATGGTTCGTTTCTTTTGTGGCTTGGTGTGGATCTTGGTTGGCCTATGGCCCTTAGCCACGGTTCATATCATGCTCCTAGATGTCTAGATCGTGCCATGGTCAATCAAATGGCCACTGGAACGACGCAAGACATCGATCATAGCATAAACACTACACACGCATGCACGTTGCTCTCGGTTGGACCCTTCGGTTAAGATTTGGTGTGATGCGGATTGTGGCTGGCCTAGGGCCCTTAGCCATGGTTCAAATCATTCCTTGGGATGTTGGTAAGAGTCTCTGGTCGGTGGTTCATGCCCCTAATGGCCGATAGTCTCGAAACCAATGCAAGTCTTGTAGTGCGCAGCTGCTGTATTTTTTTGACAGCAAGTATGCTGCTGTTCAGAAGCGTCGTTCGAGTTCTTGGTTGGCTTTTAGCCCATGGCCTTGGACTGGACAGTGCCTCATTGAGTTGGGAAGGTCATGTTTTTGACCGTTCGTCATTTGGATCATTTTTGAGGTCGTACGAGAATTTACGGTGCAATGTGCCAAATTGACTCTTGAAAGAGCGTTTCGTGTTTTGGCCTCCATTCCACCTAGATTTCGACCCTATCATTTTAGGAACATTATTTTATGATTTTTCAGCGTATTTTAATCATGACTATACGTCGGTTCAGTGTCGGTTCAGGTTGGCTCGGAGTCATGATTAAATGCGAAGTCATTAGGCGTCATAGTCGCATCTTGTGAACGTAAATTGCATAGTTGGTCAAGTTTAAGCTATTGCATATTTTTCATGGCACAGTTAGGTTGCAGCGAGCCTGGGAACGATCCAATCCAATCCAGTTGGTAAAATTACGGGGAATTTTCATTACGCCAGTTAATTATTTTACGTGCATTAAATAGAAAATGATTATTTTTTTGAGATTTATGCGATATGGCTTGTGGTTCATTCACTATGTGGGAGTGTTATTTTTATACGGTCGCCAGTGACCGATCAGTTCAGTATGGTACCACCCGGTCGCCAGTGACCGGCCAGCTCAGATCAGTTTCAGCCTCCCCGGTAGCCAGTTACCGATCAGTTCAGCTTAGTGCAGTGGCCACAGGCGTAAAACATAATCTCAACAGAAAATTTTACCAGATATTTCAGTACAGGCTCCAAGGAGCAAATATTTTTACAGTGACTTCCAGTTCAGTTATGCACGTATTATAATTGCTCAGTACAGATTATTTTCAGTATGCCTCAGGACAGGATATTTTATCTCATGCATATTTTAAATTCAGATTTTTACTCGTTACCTGCGATTTATGCATGCTGAGTCTTTAGGCTCACTAGACTTGATTGTTGTAGGTACTGATGAGGCCAGGGCCGAGGGCGGGGACCAGTGAGCCAGCTTGGGTCGGCAGTAGTGGCACCCGAGGACCTCAGAGCAGCAGTTGTTATTTTCTTCGCAAACAATTTTTATCAGTTGTTGGATATTTTTTTAAATTGTGATTTTTGGAAAACTTTGATTTTCTTCCGCTGCAATATTTTGAAATATTGAACTTGATTCACCAGTGATTTTATGAATGAGGCCATTTAAGTTCTTTTAAAAAGAAAATTTTTAATTTTCCGCAAATTTCCAAGCAAGTAGTTCGAGGGCCTTCACAGTACCAGACTTGTACTTTTAATATACTAAGATGTATATTTGCATGTATTCCATTACGTTCCGCAAAAAAAAAAAAAAAATTTAGACCCTGTTTATTATAATTGATTAAATTGTCCTAATGATGATTAAGAATATGATTATTGTCCGGGTCCCCACAAACACTCCACCAATACCTACACCTGAAGCATCACGTTCAATTTCAAAAGTATTAGCAAAATCAGGTAAAACAAGTAAATGAGCATTAATTAATTTTTGCTTAATAAAATTAAAAGACTTCTCTTGCTCCTCACCCCAATGGAAGGGAACGTTCTTCTTGATCACCGCCGTCATCGGTGCTGCCAGTGTGCTAAAATCCTTAACAAACCTCCTATAGAAGCTTGCAAGTCCATGAAAACTTCGGACTTGACCAATAGTAGTGGGCGATGGCCAATCTCGAATAGCACTTACCTTGTCTTCATCCACTTGTATCCCCTGTGAGCTTACCACAAAACCAAGGAAGACAAGTTTGCTTGTACAAAAATCACATTTCTTTAAGTTAGCATATTGATTTTCAGCCCTTAGTGTGATTAGCACAAGTTTCAAGTGACCAACATGCTCGTCCAAGTCTTTGCTATATACTAGGATATCATCAAAGTAAACAACAACAAATTTCCCTATGTATGCACGCAAGACATGGTTCATTAACCTCATAAAGGTGCTAGGAGCGTTAGTTAAGCCAAAAGGCATGACCATCCACTCATATAACCCATATTTGGTTTTATATGCAGTTTTCCACTCGTCACCTTCCCTCATCCTAATTTGGTGATAACCACTCTTCAAATCAATTTTGCTAAAGATACAAGCACCATGCAATTCATCTAACATATCATCTAGCCTAGGTATGGGATGCTTATACTTGATGGTTATATTATTAATTGCCCTACAATCCACACACATACGTCATAAGCCATCTTTCTTAGGAACTAATAAAACAGGTACAGCACAAGGAGACATGGACTCACGCACAAAACCCCTATCTAACAACTCACTTACCTGCCGTTGAAGCTCCTTAGTCTCCTCCGGATTACTCCTATAAGCTGGACAATTTGGCAATGCACTCCCGGGCACCAAATCAATTTGGTGCTCAATCCCCCTCAATGGTGATAGTTCTTGAGGTACCTCCTTCGGAAATATATCATCAAATTCCTGCAAAAGTGAAACAACAATGCTCGGAAGGGACCCGGCTATATCACTTGTGTTAAAGAGGATCTCTTTATAAAGAATCAACACAAGTGGTTCATGTGTGTGCAACAAATATTTCAACTCACTCTTTTGCGCCATATTTTTTTTTTTTTTTGGCCTCTTTCCCCTCATTTTCTTTTCTCTCATTTTCTTTCCTCTCTTTTTTCTTTTGTATGGCTATCTCACTCTTTTGATCACTCTTTTTTTCAGCCATCTCATCTTTTCTTTCAAAGGCCACCTCACTTTTTAGTTCACTCCTTTTCTCGGCATCATCTCTCTTTTTTTTTCAAATGGTCCTCCAACACTTGCTTTGGCGACAATGGAAGTAAAACAATGGAGACTTTCTTCAACATAAATGAATACCTATTCTTGTACCCATCATGTGTCACCCGCCTATCATATTGCCAAGGTCTACCCAACAAAATATGACAAGCATGCATTGGCACTACATCACATAAGACCTTATCCACATACTTCTCGATAGAAAAAGACACCAACACTTGTTTGTTCACCTTCACCTCCGCACAATCATTCAACCATTGAAGCCTATATGGTTGAGGATGCTTCAATGTAGGTAAACCCAATTTTTTGACCATTTCACTACTAGCCACATTGGTACAACTCCCCCCATCTATAATTAAATTGCAAACCTTTTGATTTACATAACACCTAGTGTGGAACAAGTTTTCCCTTTGGTTAGTATCCTCCTCCTTGACTTGGGCACTCATGATTCGCCTAGTCACTAGTGCTTCACCTACCACCGCCTCATATCCCTCATCAGGATCCTCTAATGCAGGCATCTCATCATCATCATCACCCTCACTATGCGACTCATACTCACCATTATCATTTAAAAGCATCACCCTTTTATTAGGACATTCACTAGCAATATGACCCAACCCTTGATACCTAAAACACCTAGTATCTCTAGCTCGAGTAAGAGAGGTTTTAGATTTAACTTGCACTCCTTGTTTAGGCACCTCTTGTTTGGTCTCAACCTTGGGCTTGGTCACCACCTTATTCTCCTCACGTTTCACCACATTTGATCGCCAAGAGGATGATGAACCCCCAGCTTGATTAGTGCGGCCAACTCATCGCCTCTTGAGTTGTTGCTCCACCTTTATGGCCATTTGCACCATCTCGTCTAGATCCAAGTAGTGCCTAAGCTCAACTTGATCATGTATTTCCCTGTTCAAACCACAAAGAAAACGAGCCATCGTCGCCTCACTATCTTCCTCAATATTTGCCCTAATCATGACTCCTTCCATCTCCTTATAGTAGTCCTCCACACTCTTTAACCCTTGTCTCAAAGTTTGTATCCTCTTAAACATCTGTATATAGTAGTGATTGGGCACAAACCTCTTCCTCATGACCCTCTTCATCTCATCCCAAGATTCAATGGGTCTCTCATTATACCTCTTTCTAGTAGTCACTAATTGATCCCACCAAATGAGAGCATAGTCTAAGAATTCCACCACCGCCAACATCACCTTCTTTTGTTCGGAGTAATGGTGACATTAAAACACGAACTCTACCCTCTTTTCCCACTCTAAGTACGCCTCCGGGTCATATTTCCCATGGAACGAAGGAATTTTCATCTTAATACTACCCATATTTCCATCCTCCCTATTCCCATCATATCTATCCCTTACAGCTTCTCTTTTTCCTCTCCCAAATCCTCTAGCTCTTCCATTCCTACCCCAATTTTCATTTTGGCTCTCTTCATCTCCCCCCAAATCATACTCCTCATCTTCTCCTCTACCCACATCTTTAGGTTAAGACTTAATCCCACTAGTACTAACCTCAAGCTTATCCAACCTCTCATGTAAGGGCTCTAATTCATTCCTC
This sequence comes from Primulina tabacum, assembly GCF_025594145.1. NCBI lineage: Eukaryota > Viridiplantae > Streptophyta > Magnoliopsida > Lamiales > Gesneriaceae > Primulina > Primulina tabacum. The sequence continues at coordinate 22,467,531 of NC_134561.1, read as the reverse complement.
ATCATCCTACTAAAATGCCCAAACAACGCCTCCATTTGAACCTTAGACAATCCCGAGTTCGAACTATCTCCTACCTCCCTCTCCATTTAATTTCAAATGTGTACCTGCAAGAAAAACGTTAGTAGAAAACAAAATAGTCATCACCCAAATTCTCACGGTCACTCCAAAGAAAGTCGCTCGTCACTCCTCTCTTATTATTATTTTTTTTGCTCACAACAAATACTCACCGTTCACTCCAAGGAAAATGCACTCGCACTCAAGTAATGTCACTCAAATTCGAGAGTTCTCTCAAGGGCTCAAGCTTTGTATTTGAGTATATCAAACAATCAAGTTTCAACTCGTGAACAAATGTGATCGACTCACTTGGACTGCGTGCACAGGAGATTTGAAGATAAATTTTTTTTTGATTGTGAGAGGCAATTAAATATGACTCTCTAAAGAAAATAGAACAAGATATAAAAAAGAAATAATGGTGAATTTTCGTAATTTTTTTTTGCTGAGTACTACTCGAAAATTCGAAAAAAAAGACATCAAAATTTCGAGAATCACAGACTCTCGAAAACTACGAAGAACGATAGAGCAGATAGCAGATCTGAAAACTAACGAAGGAATAACACAGATCTGAGAATTTACAAAAGAAAGATACTTACTCGAATTCAATGAGCCTAAGCTTTGATACCAAATGATTTGAATCCTTGTACGAATGAAAAGCAAACACGATTAACTGTAATCGCGCCCTCGATTCGATAATGAACAAGGATTGATGTTGTCCCGATCTTTTGAATCAAGTATGGTTTTTGTGATATTCACCTCTAAATTATGAAACTTAGCAACAAATATTCACGATAAACAATTGAGAAACAGACGAACCTTCAAAGAACTTATCCTTGACAATCCGTATGAAATCAATCGACAAACGCAACAAGAACGAATCTTGATAAGTTTGATTTTTGATGAACACAAAGCGAAGCTTTGAAAAAGTTGAGAGAAAATCTCAAATTTTGATTAACTATCAATAATGATCTAAATTGTCTATGAATTTTCGTCCAAATATGTTTTAGTAGTCAAAGGATAACACAAATCTAGTTACCAAACAAATTAAAACACTAAAAAGAAAAATATATTCGCCAAGCCGTCTCAGACATGGACCCCGTGTAGGCCTCCGTTACTCTCCAGCAAACAAAGGACACGGACCCCGTGTACAAGTCCGTGCTCGGGTCTGTGTAGACTCTGGATTTCTTCATTCTTGTGTGTAATTGACACGGACCCCGTGTACAGGTCCGTGCTTGGGTCCGTGTAGCCTCGGCCGTTCACAAGTCGCTTGAATAATGTTCCTTTGGCCCTCACACGTACTCCCATGCATCACAAAGCCTTCCGCACTTTGCACCCCACTTGTAAGTCCTTCTCTTTGGCTCATAAATCCATGCAACGCTTCCTTGAACTTCTTCAGTCGTCCCCTCGTAATTGGTCCCTCCGGCAACTCTAAAGGGTCCCATGCTTACCTTGGGGCTTGACCTTCCGTGTTCGCATCATCAGTCTTCATTGATCTTATGAACCGGGTGTTCAAACCATATTTGGATAGCTTTGTCATTGTTTTCATCGATGATATATTGATTTATTCCAAGACAAGAGAGCTTCACGCAGAGCACCTCAGAGTCGTTCTTCAGTTGTTGAGAGAGAAAAAGCTGTATGCTAAGTTGAAGAAATGTGACTTCTGGTTGGAGCAGATTTCTTTCTTAGGTCATGTTGTCTCGAAGGATGGTTTAGCTGTTGATCTAGCAAAAATCGAGGCGATACAAAATTGGCCTATCCCTACCACTGTATCAGAGATACGTAGTTTTCTTGGTTTGGCGGGTTATTACCATCGTTTTATTTCAGACTTTTCCAAAATTGCCCTGCCGTTAACCAATCTGATGAGGAAGACTGTAAAGTTTGAGTGGTCCAATGAATGCCAAAGTGGATTCCAAGAGTTGAAAAATAGGTTGAAGACAGCTCTGGTACTTGCATTGCCTAGTGGTACAGAAGACTTCGTTGTTTATACCGATGCGTCGAAAAAGAGCCTCGGTGCAGTGCTGATGCAACGTGGAAAGGTTATAGCTTATGCTTCTCGTCAGTTGAAAGATTACGAGAAAAATTATCCTACGCGTGATCTGGAACTGGCAGCTGTGGTATTCGCCCTGAAAATCTGGAGACACTATTTATTTGGCGAAAAGTGTGAAATTTTCATGGACCACAAGAGTTTAAGGTATTTGTTTTCCCAGAAAGAACTTAATATGCGACAGAGACGGTGGTTAGAGATTGTCAAAGATTATGATGTGACGATTAGTTACCACCCTGGGAAGGCGAATGTTGTAGCGGATGCATTGAGCCGTAAGTCGAGTTCATCTTTGAGTTCTATGATCCAGAAACCGCCGTTGTTAGATTTACAACGAGAAGAGATAGTTTTGGTAATACCGGGAACCATTGCTCGTTTTTCAGCTTTGGTCATTCGGGCTACATTGACGGACAAAATCCGTAGAGAGCAGGCCAATGAAATACAGTTGACAGAGATGAGAGCCAGAGAAAAAAAAAGAGGTAATTCAGAGTTTGGGATGAATAAAGATGGTTTGATGACATTCAGAGGCTGTATATGCATTCCTACTGGTGATGATATTCGGCAAGACATCTTGACAGAGGCACATACCGCGCCATACTCGATACATCCAGGTAGTACCAAGATGTATTAGGATCTTCGTAGACTCTATTGGTGGCCAGGTATGAAGAAGAATATTGTCATGTTTATTTCTCAGTGTTTAACTTGCCAGCAGGTGAAAATCGAACACCAGAAACCTGCTGGGACATTGCATTCATTGCCGATTCCTCAATGGAAATGGGAGCACATTACAATGGACTTCGTGATTGGTCTTCCTAGAATGCAGAAAGGCTATAACTTTATTTGGGTTATTGTTGATCGATTGACCAAGTCAGCGCATTTTCTCCCAGTCAAGACAATGTATTCCATGAACCAGTATGCCGAAGAGTACATAGCAGAGATTGTTAGACTTCATGGTGTTCCTGTATCGATCATGTCTGATCATGTCCCTAGATTTACTTCAGAGTTTGGAAGAGTTTACATAGAGACTTGGGTACACTGTTAGCATTTAGTACAGCATATCATCCTCAGAGCGACGGTCAATCAGAGAGAGTTATTCAGATTTTGGAGGATATGCTCAAAGCTTGTACTATCGACTATCCTGGTAGCTGGGATTCCAAATTGCCTCTTGTTGAGTTCACGTACAATAATAGCTACCAAGCGACGATTGGCATGGCACCGTATGAAGCAATTTATGGCAGAAAATGTAGATCCCCCTTATATTGGGATGAGATTGGTGAGAGAAAGATGTTGGGTCCAAAGTTGGTCCAACAGACAGCTAATGTTGGTGCTGTTATTCGAGAGAGGATGAAGACAGCACAGTCAAGACAGAAGAGTTATGCTGATGTACGGCGAAGGCCGTTGCAGTTTGAGGTTGGTGACCACGTGTTCTTGAAGATTGCACCTCTTAAAGGTGTGATGCGGTTTGGCAAAAAGGGAAAGTTGAGTCCAAGGTTTATTGGCCCATTTGAGATATTGGACAGAGTCGGTGATCGAGCTTACAGGTTAGCCTTACCACCAGATCTTGATAGAGTTCATAATGTTTTTCATGTCTCCATGCTCAGGAAGTATATTGCGAATCCTTCCCATGTTCTTTGTCACGAGCCATTGCATTTGATGTACCAAGAGATTCCAGTCCAGATTCTTGATCGCAAAGTTAAAGTATTGAGAAACAAAGAGATCGGCATTGTTAAAGTCCTTTGGAGGAATCAATTGATTGAAGAAGCGACGTGGGAATCAGAGGATGAGATGAAAAGAAAGTATCCTGAGTTGTTTGCGCAGTGACGTCAATTTCGGGGACGAAATTTCTTTAAGGAGGGGAGATTGTAATATCCAAGCTTGGTGAACGGAACGGTTTAAGATTTCTTATGTTGATGGACTATTTGGTCAAGTCTAAGTATAGTTTAGAAGTTAAGAATTTCGATTTATGATTTATAGTATTGTGGTATATAGATGGTGTGTAGTCATAGTGCAGCGGTGTTACGATTTAATTCATGATAATTTGTATGTTGAGCCATTTGGTATGAGGCCAATTGTAGTGGTTAGATAAGACATAGTGGTGCAACTTTCATGTTGAGAGTGTTGTCGAATTATGAGGAGAAGCGACGTTGCGATTCGATTTAGTTGCAAAGAGTTTATTGCTGGCTACAGAGGAGAGTGCACCCGCGGTCCATTGTGCAGTGCACCCGCGGTGTTTGGGCAGAACCTCCAGCGCACCCGCGGTCCATTGAGCAGCGCACCTGCGGTCGTCTTCTTCGGATTTTCGGAAGTGGTTCAGTAAGCCTAGAGCACCCGCTGTAAGAGGTGTAGCGCACCCGCAGTGCGTGAAAAGTGAAGTCGTGTTTTTGAGATTTAAGTGATATAATAGAAGGTTTTGGTTCATTTCCTTCATTTTTTCCTTACACTTCTCGATTTTTCAGCTCAAGGGAGAGCTAGGGTTCTTATTTCTTTCATTTTTTCCTTTGATTCAAGCATCTTGTTGGGTATTTGAAGTAAGAACAAGATCATTTTGGGTTCAAGGAGCAAAGTAATCTTGTGGCTTTAGTTATTTCTTGGTTTATGGTGTTGGGGGAAATTATGGGATTATTGATTGTGTTGGTTTTATGGGTTTTATGGTATGGGTTGTGATTATTAAGTTGTTGATGATTCAATTCATAATTTTTTGTTGTAGGATTTGTACCAAGAGATTAGAATCAAGATTTTCATGGGTTGTAAGTTGAATTCTTTTCTTGTGCTCACATGAATTATATGTATTGTATTTCAATGGTTTTAACATGCTATTCCCTTCCATTTGATTCATGTTATGTATTGATACACTTTGTTGTATATTAGAGGCATTTGTATGTCTCAATTATGTAAAGAGAATGCAAAAGAGGAGATTCTTCAAAGTGTTTGATTTAATGTCAAAGAGAGAGTTCACATGATTTATTGGATTGATAAAGAGAGAATCAGAGATTGCATGCAATTAGTTGATCAACGACCATAGGCTTATATCCCAACAGAGTAATCGATTTATATCGATGGGATATAGGAACAGAGACAGAGATACTATTGGAATATCAATCCACCAGAGAAAAGAGAAAATACCATCGTTATGTTCATGTTCTACTATATTATTCATGTTTAAAGAGTTAGATGGTATTTAATGATTTCAAAGTCATGTTTTACAGAGTATGATATGTACAGATTGTTATGTAAGAGTTTCACTTACTGATTTTTTTACTCATTCCAGTTATTTCATGTGATGCAGATAAGAGTGACGAGCCAGGACGTTGATTGGAGCCGAGGTCATATGCATACAAGAGATGGAAGGAAGAAAGATATTTTGTCAGCTTTTGACATGATCAAAAATGATATTTTGTATTTTGATGCATACTTGATTGATCATGTATATACTTTTGATTGTAAACATTTTATGTCAAGAAAATTTTTAATCCTTCTTCCCTCTAAGTAAATTTTTAATTTTCCGCTGTGTTATTTTATAAAATCAGTCGAGGGCGTTACATTTTACGTCTTTGTGTGAAAACTCGCTCAATTAATATTTGAAGTTCAACTCTCTTGTATGTGTGAGTGATTGTGTGTGAGGAATTTATCCTTTACAGTGTACGTATCAAATGTATCCTCACACAAGGGCTTGTGCTCTCAATTAGCTGATTTCTTCATGCTAACTGCCAATGCTTTGAATCTTCTTCAAAGCTCTTGTTTGACATTAAGGATGTTGTATTTATAAGTCTCATCAATGATATATATGTTAGATACAAGAATATGACTGTTTGGAATGTTTTTGTACTGTTTTTTATATTGCAACGGTCAAATTCGCCTTGCTGGATTTTTTCTAGGCTGTCAACTCTGGTCAACTCAACTGGTCGTTCAGCTCAACTGGTCAGCAGCTGGTTCAGTTCCGTTCAGTTGGTCAGCTGCTGGTTCGGTTCAGTTCAGCTGGTTTAGTTGGTCTGGTTCAGTTCAACTGTTTCGGTTCAGTTTCAACTGGTCTGGTTCAGTACAACTGGTTCAGTTTCAGTTGGTCATCATCTGGTTCAGTTTAGTTGGTGAGCAGCTGGTTCAGTTCAGTTCAGCTGGTCAGCAGCTGGTTCAGTTCAGCTGGTGTACTGAAATCATCCTAGCTGATTTCTGTTTGTGCAAAACCAATAACTTCATCATCATTTATCAGCATCTTAAACTTCGATTCAGACTTTGACTTCTAAAGATGATTTGTAGATCATTGTTGTATCTTTCCAATGCATACTGAATTGCTTCATTCTAATAAATGAGCTGAGAGATGTGACCAAAATACCGCAACTGCTCATACCCAACTGATTGTTGTTTTTGTGCAATCAGTTCGGTAATTCAGCGATCAGTTAGACCTTGATAACATCCGAATTTCCCCAACTGAAGTATAGGACTTGCTCCAAATTAGGTTTTCTGATCAGTCAAGTTTACGGATTGTCATTTTAATTATCCAGTTAAGAGATATCATCAAAATACCAAAACTTGCCAGAAATTCAGTTTGTGCAGAATTCAGTTTCAGCTTGTTTCTTGTCTTAATTACTTTACACTTGAGTAAATATGTTAGAAACACAACAAGTTTTGTTAATATCAAAGTCAAGATTGCGAACACGAAATGTTCCAACACCTTTGAATAGCTTACGATATGAGATTTATGGTTGAGGTGACTCATAAATCTTTTATTTACATTGATTTCTTCTTCGATGTCATCTGTAAGATAAATTACTTTCATATCATTGCTCAAATCATCTTGATTAGTTTTATCATCTATCAACTCAGTTTGATAAAAAAAATACATGAACAGTTTCTTCAACATTTAAAGTTGTTTGATTATTTGAATATAACATTTACAACCAACAAATAAAAATATGATAACTTAAGCTTATTGTCATTTCCATATTTCAGAACTGAGATAATGATGCTCAGTCAGTAATCTTTCATTCTAAGTTTTCAGCTTTGCAATTTATGCCTTAAACTTCATCATCATTTATCAGCATCTTAAACTTCGATTCAGACTTTGACTTCTGAAGATGATTTGTAGATCATTGTTTTATCTTTCCAATACATACTGAATCGCTTCATTCTAATAAATGATCTGAGAGATATGACCAAAATACCGCAATTGCTATTACTTAACTGATTTTCGTTTTTGTGCAATCAGTTCGGTAATTCAGCGATCAGTTAGACCTTGATAACATCCGAATTTTCCCAACTGACGTGTAATAGGACTTGCTCCGAATTAGGTTTTCCGATTAGTCAAGTTTAAGTATTGTCATTTTAATTATCCAGTTGAGAGATATCATCAAAATACCGAAAATTGCCAGAAATTAAGTTTGTGCAGAATTCAGTTTCAGCTTGCTTCTTGTTTTAATAACTTCACACTTGAGTAAATATGTTAGAAACACAACAAGTTTTGTTAATATAAATATCAAGATTGCGAACATGAAATGTTCCAACACCTTCGAATAGCTGACGATATGAGATTTATGTTTCAGGTGACTGATAAATCTTTTATTTACATTGATTTCTTCTTCGCTGTCATCTGTAAGATAAATTACTTTCATATCATTCCTCAAATCATCTTGACTAGTTTTATCATCTATCAACTCAGTTTGATAAAAAAAAATACATGAACAGTTTCTTCAATATTTAAAGTTGTTTGATTATTTGAATATAACAGTTACAACCAAAAAAATAAAAATATGATAACTTAAGCTTATTGTCATTTCCATATTTCAGAACTGAGATGATGATGCTCAGTCAGTAATCTTTCATTCTCAGTTTTCAGCTCTGCAATTTATGCCTTAAACTTCATCATCATTTATCAGTTTCTTAAACTTCGATTCAGACTTTGACTTCTGAAGATGATTTGTAGATCATTGTTTTTATCTTTCCAATGCATACTAAATCGCTTCATTCTAATAAATGAGCTGAGAGATATGACCAAAATACCGCAACTGCTCATACCCAACTGATTGTTGTTTTTGTGCAATCAGTTCGGTAATTCAGCGATCAGTTAGACCTTGATAACATCCGAATTTTCCCAACTGACGTGAAATAGGACTTACTCCAAATTAGGTTCTCTGATCAGTCAAGTTTACGGATTGTCATTTTAATTATCCAGTTGAGATATATCATCAAAATACCAAAACTTGCCAGAAATTCAGTTTGTGCAGAATTCAGTTTGAGCTTGCTTCTTGTTTTAATAACTTCACACTTGAGTAAATATGTTAGAAACACAACAAGTTTTGTTAATATCAAAATCAAGATTGCGAACATGAAATGTTCCAACACCTTTGAATAGCTGACGATATGAGATTTATGGTTCAGGTGACTGATAAATCTTTTATTTACATTGATTTCTTCTTCGCTGTCATCTGTAAGATAAATTACTTTCATATCATTGCTCAAATCATCTTGATTAGTTTTATCATCTATGAACTCAGTTTGATAAAAAAATTACATGAACGGTTTCTTCAACATTTAAAGTTGTTTGATTATTTTAATATAACATTTACAACCAAAAAAATAAAAATATGATAACTTAAGCTTATTGTCATTTCTATATTTCAGAACTGAGATGATGATGCTCAGTCAGTAATCTTTCATTCTCAGTTTTCAGCTTCGCAATTTATGCCTTAAGACCTAATGCTTTACCTGACAGTTTCCAATTAAGGTCAGCATTATTGTTGCTTTCGCTTCCTCGAATGATTGAGAATGTCTCTTCTACTCTATTACCATTTCATTGAGTGTAGTGATAAAATCATATCATGTAAAATTATTTGAGCTCAAGTCAAATACCTCATCATAGGTAGATTCCAGCTCATCATCAGTCATGATACACTGTACCACCTCTTCATAGCTTTCACTAGTGGAGCAATCTGACCCGGATGAGTTTATCTCAGAGTCAGCCCACTTGGCTTTGGTGTCTTCAGCTAAAGGCACTTTCTGATTTTTCCTCTTTCTGGATGACCATCTTTCATCCTTGGACTTTTTTTTCTTTCATGAAATCAACCTTCTTTGTCAGTTGGTCTCCTCTCATCCTTCTTTGGCTTGGAATAGTCAGCTATGAAATGCTAAATTTTACACAGTTGAAAAACACATTGTCATCAGTGGTGGACTCTTTCTTGTAATATTTGAGTCTGCTTGGACCTTGAAAGTTTCCCTCTTCCTTAAGAACTTTCCAAATTTATTTACGAACTGTGACATTGCATCATTGCTCAACTGCTCAGCTGACTATTCTTTCAAATTATTCAGGAGTTTCAGCAGCCAGAGCCGCTGTCAGTTTGATTGAAGATTTACCATCAATTCTTGTTTCTAGTTCAAATTCATATGCTTTGACATCTGGGAACAGATCGTCGAGTTCAAGCTTGTTAAGGTCTTTTGATTCTCGAATAGTCATAGTTTTAACGTCTCATTCTCTTGGGAGTGTCCTCATAACCTTTAAGGTTATTTCTCTATTTCTGTATTCATTACCAAGAGTAGCTAATACAATAATAATATTGTTCACTCTTTCATCTAAATCTGACGTGGATTCTCTAGGCTTCATCTTAATACTATCAAATTTTTCGATTGCCACAGACAGTTTATTCTCTTTGTTTGATCCTTACCTTCACATAATTGTATCCATTTATCTCAGATATATTTGGCAGTGAGAAATGTTTTGATTTTACTAAAAGTGTTTTTCCAAAGTTTTGTACAATATGTCCTTGGCAACATTATCCATATTTGATTTTTTTTTGTCCTCACTAGTCCATTTCATCCTTGATTTTTCAATCATCTGAGGAACACTATAATAAAAGGAAATGACAGTGTTTTCTTTCTTGATCCTCATTGGCCTGTCTGTAATGACGTAGCACATATCATCGGATTGAGCAGCTAGATGAGAATGCATCATGATCTTCTAGTCATCAAAATCTTCTTTAGAGAACATTGGGATCATGCTGAAAGATACCATTTAGAGTATTTTTTTCATAGACAAGAATAAACTACTCTGATACACAACTTGTTAGGATCAGGACTAAATCTTGAGGGGGTGAATAAATTTTTCTCAACAGATAATTTTGATTGGATTGGCAACACTGAAATTGATTCTTGTTATTTGGGTTCTCAGTAAAACAATTATTATAAACGGTGTGGAAGTAGGATTAGTGAGACTGTTTGAACAAATGGCTTAATCAAAAGATCAATTGGGGTTGATTGAATAGTTGTAAGGTAGATAAACTGAAAATTAAATAGGCAGAAGATTGTTTCTGGATGTTCGGAGATTTCAATACTCATATGTAACTCATTCTTCTTTTGGGAAGGATTGCACTAAAAGACTTTGTTAATTACAAGTAATTTGAAATCACCCACTTTAATAGGACTTAAAAGTGCCTAACTGAAACTCCTAGTATACTCAATTTAAACAATATGAGTAATAAGACTTCTTACTCTCAATTAAAAAGATTTCACAAAGGAATTATAAGCGAAAATTTGATCCTCAATATGATCAGATAATGACTTATCAATGTGTGCTGGCTATTTCAATTTGACTCGCAGAAAACTTCTTCAGAGGAGATGAGTTAATTCAAAAGGTTCAGAGATAAAGTGTAACTGTCTAACCTTCAGAACTCGTTCAATTGATTTATTTATTGCTTAATCCACAACAGTAATCTTTTCAAAATAATATATATGTTTCCAAATATAGATTTCATTATTGTCATGTCATCGTCCTTTCTGATATATCCTGGAAGTGTGTACAAACCGGACATTATATTAAAATTCAGTGACTATTGGTACAGAAAACTTTATATGCTATTTCTGCTGGGCTCTTGATCATTTATCACTGATTATACTGACTCTTCAGATAATGTTTTGATTTGATATGACTGATCAACTTTAATAAATTGTCTGTTAGTCTTCATTAGTTTCCTTTGAATCAGTTCGGCTATCAGAATCTTATCAGTCTGGCTCTATATTCAACTCGGTTTCTTAGAGAACTTCTTCTTATGAATATCCAAATTTTCATTTTTTCAATTCAGTTGAGTTAGTTTCTGTAATTATTATTTGGATCACCAGCCTAGTTAAACCATCAAAAATTAAAATGTTCTAACAATCGAGCTAATCAAATATGTATTTGATCCAATCAGACCTGCACCAATCCTAGCTATTACAATCTCCAATCTGAGTAGAGTAAATATTTTAGAAAGGGAGGAAGTGGCTACCCAATCTGGGCTTCCAACCATTGACCCCAAGGCCTATGGGAAAAAATACTTGTTGAGCCAATGAAAGTGACAAGTGCACAAACCGCCATCAACTTCTCCTTGGAGAGAGTTGATTAAATTGAAAAAGAAATAATAGGCATGTTACATACTTGGGTGTATTATTGAACTATTGTTCATTTTGATACCATTTGAAAATAAAAGAATCTCAAGGCAGTGATTGAGCTTGAGAAGAAGATTTTGAATTAGGTTGACATTGACGTGATATCTGAAGCCTTGCGGTGGAGAGACTTCATTGAAATGGAGATAAGGGAAAGTGTGTTGCGTCAATTAATCAGACAGAAACGTGAGAATTTTAATGCACACTACCCAACAGCTCGAGATGATGTCGCGGTAATTAGCCAACTTTAAATGGAACGACTGTCAAAAGGTATAAATATAAACTTCCTATTACAGAGGAAAAATATTCTCAAGTTCCCTACGACCTATAAGGAACTCAAGCTGGAAACCAGCAAGATTTTGAAGAGAATCAAGTCGGAGTTCCCCAAACTCTGGCTGCTGAGAAATCAACTGAGGAAGACATGTAGACTCAAACCGATCCAACTCCTATGTTTGAAAATCAACAATTCCCTCCTCTGAACCGATTGTTGATCCATTCCCTTCATCTCCTCCACCAACTACAAAAAAACAAATCAGAAACATCACAAGAAATGCATGAGTATATTCATTATGCAAGTTTAACCGATGGTGTAATTGTCATTCGTTAGCTTCAAAACTTCAGCCAAATAATCCCAATATGTTCAAGGTCGCCCTTTCAACATCTCGTGGCAACCAATTATCTGAGACTGACGAAGAAAATGACGAAGATCCCATGCCACAACAAGTAGTGAATAAGTTTCAAGATGTCTCTAAATCCCTTATCAACTTGGATTTCAAGCATTTTTCTCGTACAATGACATTCGACAACTTCAAGTCACAAATTTTAAAGGACATAGAATTTATTGGGAAATTATGCCACAATCTTAGTTCTGACCATCTCGAAATGAATAGTCAAGAAGCCAACATGAATGTTGAACTATCAATGCAAATTATAAAAATTAAAAATCACATGGATGCACGACTTGATCTGTAGAACCCGAAAAATCAGATTACGTATAAGCCATGCATAATTTCTATTATTTAAATTAAAAATTATTTTTATGCATTCATGGAGTGTTTACATCCTTTCAAAGTTTGTTAAGTTATGATTATTTATTTTAATTGCAAGAGTTTAGTTTTATCTTTTCAGATCAATACGCGAGGCTGCACTGGAGTTTGGAAAATTGAGATAAGATTAATAATAAGAAAATATTCCTAAATTTAAATTAAGCCAAGGAATAATTTATTTTAATGAGAAAGAAGGTTTTTAAGATTTATTTAAATTAATTTGATACAAGTTATTAAATAAGTTCTTTTATGTTCAATATTTAATTAAAAGCCTAAATTAGAATGTGTAGTCAATTGGGATAAATTAATCTAAACCTAATATATTCAAGAAATTAAAACCTAACATTTTAATAATAAATGGTTAGCCCAAGCCATGCCATGCAAGATTCCTATCCTAAATTAAATTGTTAATTCACTAAAATACATATTGAGTGTTTAAAGCTTTAGAAATTTAAAATACAAGATTTAAGCCATGTTTTAACCTTGCATTTAGACCACAATTTCGGCCATCACCTAGCTCATCAAAACCATGATTTACGTGTAGCATGAAGGAAAGGAGATATTTGAATTGCCAATCAAACTCATCACTTGCACCTTCCATCTTAATGTATTGCATGACTCATTATTCATCTTGGTAACCTTTCCCTTCACTACTTAACATTTCCTCCACCCCCACCTTCGTGAATAACAAAGAAACCAGTAGCTTGAATCGTGAGTAGCAGCTAGAAAATAAGAGAGAAAAGAAAATACAACTCTGTCTCCGCCGCGCCGTGTTCGTCGTATTTGTTTGTTTCTTTCAAAACCGATTTCCAGGCAAGTATATATCGATTCTTTTCTCTTCAATTAAGTCCTATAGATATTTTTACACATTATACATTCATGGTTTAAGCGACAAACGAAATATGACAGCAAAAGACACAAGAATTCTGCACAGCCCCCTCGGCCATTTGCGTTGCACCTCACGGTTTGAGTTGTTTTTGTTGGTTACAAGAAGTTGCTCGGTCCCAGGCACCCAAGGCTGCATCTAGGCATGTACTAGGGTGGGTTAGATTCATGTTGGTTCATTGGTTCAAGCCCATGCACTTGAGACAAAGACTTGACAGCAACTTCTCCCATAGTTGCAAGTTTGATTCACAATTTCTGTGTTTGATTGTCTAAGGAGAGTGTTTGGATTGTTGTTGGTCTAAGGCCTGTAACCATGGTTATAACCCTCCCTTAGCATATCTAGGACGTGACCAAGACAGCCTTTCAAGGCTTAGTTCACGAGTACATCAAAATTTTAAAATAACCATACAAGTGCCCCTCGATTTTTCTTGTTCTGGTGTGGGTGAGTGAAGCTTCGGCTTCTTGGAGTTTGGGTCGATCTTGGTTGGCTTCTAGCCCTTAGCCATGGTTCACACAATACCTCATGATGTCTAGATCAAGCCATGGTTGATCATATGGCCATTGGAATGATATAAGACAACAAATAAAGCAACACACCCCACGGCGCGCAGCATGGTTCTCGGGTGGGAGCTTAGTGGTGTCCTAGGTGCTTGCTTGAATTGTGATTGGCCAATTGCCCTTAGCCATGGTTCGAGCCACCCCTTAGGATGTTGGTAAGAGACTATGGTCAGTGGTTCAAGCCCCAATGGCCATTATTTTCTTAAACAAGGAAAAGCAAGCGCAGCTGCTGTCACGCACTTTGACAGCAGCATTGCTTCCGTTTAGGAGGCTCGTTTGAGTTCTTGGTTGGATTTTAGCCTATGGCCTTGGACTGAACAGTACCTCAATGAGTTAGGAAGTTCTTGTTTTTGGCCGTTTGTGATTTGGTTAAGTTTAGAGGTCGTACGAGAATTTACGGTGCAATGTGCCAAAGTGACTCTCGAAAGAGCGTTTCAAGATTTTGGCCTCAATTCACTAATTTTCGTGAATTACAATTCTTAGGGTCATTATTTCATTATGTTAGGTGCATTTTGATCATGACTAAACGATGGTTCGATGTTTGTTCGGGTTGGTATGGAGTCATGGTTGGAAATTAGATTGTTGGTCTCGGTTGTCTCGTTTTTGGTTCGATTAAGAAGTTGTTCTCAAGATAAAAATATTTGCATGTGTCTCATGTTAGAATTAGGTCGCAGCAAGCATGGGAACGATCCAACTCATTCGGTAAAAGCAGGGTTATAATTATATTACGTACATAAAATATAAAATGTTTATTTTGAGATATATGTGATATGTCTTGTGACCACCTCACGCTTATGGGATCTCCACCCTGTGACTTACGACAGGTTTATGTTTATTTATGGGTACGGACATCAAGTCCAAGGGCTGTGGTGATCCATACCGCCCAGTATACCGTGATTTAGTCTGATCAGACGTTCATGTTATGTTACGGGCCACTTGCGTTGAAACATTATCTCTACCAGAAAAGTCTCATTATGATATTTTATGACAGGGCACTATCGAGTAAATCTTTTACGTATGATTTTTAGATATGCACGTATTTATAATTACTCATGACACGATTTTCACCTTACGCTTTACGATACGATATTTTTACGTTACAAGAAATTTTATGATATATTTACTTGTTATTCACGGTATATGCATGTTGAGTCTTTAGACTCACTAGACTTGATTGTTGTAGGTACTGATGAGGTCGAGACTGAGGGCGGGGACCCGTTAGCTAGCTTGGGTCAGCAGTAGTAAGAACCCGAGGACCTCATGTTTCAGTTTATTCACCTTTTTATGTTCAAACTCAGTTTTATTATGTTGAATTATTTTTAAGTTGTTGAGTTGAAAAACAATATTTACTTCCGCTGTTATTTTAAAAATTTTATCCATTTATCAGTTTATTCGATGAATGATGCATGTTATTTATTTAAAGAGAAAAGTTTTAAATAATTCCGCAAAATTACGAATACGAAATACGGGCCTCTACAATTGGTATCAGAGCCTATGTTCTTGTAAAGGGTTGTACTACTACTGATCTCGAGAAGCTCATGAAGTCACGTCTTCGGTCTGTAAGTTTTACGTTTATGCATTTCGTTTAAATCATGAAATATTTTAACGGCATGTTTTCATGAAATATTTTATGTTCAGATTATGATTATGCAATGTTTATTTAAACTTAAAGAAATAATAGAATTATGTATGTTGGTTACGTGTGGGTTATGCATGGAACAGTATGCCTCCTAGACGCATTAATGATCGCACGAGAGATGAGGAGCATCGTCATGAGGACGGTGAGGATCATAAGCAGGAGAGAGATCTACCGCCACCCCCTCCACCGGACATGAACGCACAGATGTTAGCCGGAATGACACAGTTCTTCGCACAGTTTGCGGGGAACAATGCTGGGGTAGCCAGGCAGACGGGGCCTGAGGCTACCTATGAGCGGTTCATGAAGATGAGACCGAAGGAGTTCTCAGGGACGACAGATCCTATGATTGCCGAGGGCTGGATTAAGTCCCTTGAGGTTATCTTCGAATTCATGGGGCTTGGAGATGAAGATAGGGTTCATTGTGCTACCTACCTGTTTGGAGGAGATGCTCGCTTGTGGTGAGAAGGAGCATCTGTAGCCTTGAGTTTGGCCACTCTCAGCTGGGCGCGCTTTACAGAGGTATTCTACTTTAAATATTTTACTGACGAGGTGCGTTCCAGGTTGACCATGGAATTTATGACCCTGAGGCAGGGAGACATGACTGTTACGGAGTTTATCCGTAAGTTTGAGAGGGGTTGCCATTTCGTACCACTGATTGCAAATAATGCTGGAGCCAAGTTGAGGCAATTTATGGATGGTCTGCGGCCGATCTTGCGCCGTGATGTTAGGGTGGCTGGCCTTACTACCTATGATGTCGCTGTCTCCAGAGCTCTACCTGCAGAGCTGGATCAGAATGATATTGAGAGAGATCGCCAGGGCAAGCGACCAGTCCAAGCGCCGCACCACCCTCCTCAGCAGCAACATCAGAGTAAGAAGCCTTTTCACGGCCCATCCAAGAGCAGAGGACAGCAGCAGCAAGGACGTGTAGTCCCGAGGTCCTCGGAGTACCCAGTCTGTGCCAAGTGCACACGCCGCCATACTGGAGTTTGTAGGTATGGTTCTGGGATGTGCTACAAGTGTGATAGTCCTGACCACTTAATGAAGAATTGCCCTCAGGGGAGTCTGCCCACCCAAGGCAAAGTTTTTGCTCTTCACGCAGCGGAAACAAACCCGGAGACGATGCTCTTGACAGGTATCTTAAAGCTTTAAGTTTATATTTGAGATTTATTGTTTTGGGATTCTGGGTTAAGATCTTGAACATAGAATTGGTGATAGGATTGCATGTTCTAATCAGTGTTACTTTCGAGAATTTAGAGTAGAAGAACTTTGACCTTCGCATGTCTATAACTTTCAAAATTATTGGTTTAGCATGATGTTCCAACCTTTCAGGGAGAATTTTTATAGCTGGTTCAACTACCAATGCCTTGATAGATTCAGGGGCTGCTCATTCGTTCATTTCGGAGACCTTTGTGAATTTCCTCAAGGTCAAGACCATTGGGCTAGATATAACGTATTCGGTAGTACTGCCTTCTTGAGAAGAGATGACAGCTACTAATGTGATCCGAGATATAGACCTCGAACTTCATGGTAATCTCGTTTATGTGGATCTTATCGTATTGCCGATGTCAGAATTTGATATCATTCTGGGTATGGACTGGCTATTAAGGAACAGGGTTTTGATTGACTTCCAGCGGAGAACTGTTCTAGTCCGACCTCTTGGGAGAGAGCAGTTCTTATTCAAATAAGACAGGTACTTTCCTTTACCGCGTATGATATCTTGTGTCCAGGCTAGGAAGCTCGTGCATAGAGGGTGTCGCGCGTTTTTACCGAGTTTTGTATCTGTTCCCGAGACACCCAGTCAGTCAGCCTCCGATGTGCCAATTTTCAGAGACTTTCTAGACGTTTTTCCTGATGACGTCTCTGGTATGCCACCTGTGCGAGAGTTAGAGTTCTCTATTGAGCTTATGCCAGGTACCGCACCGATCTCAAAAGCACCGTACCGATTAGCACCGACAGAGATGGCAGAACTCAAGAAGCAAATCCAGGAACTCCTTCACAAGGAATTCATTCGTCCGAGTTGTTCGCCATGGGGCGCGCCAGTCTTATTTGTAAAGAAGAAGGATGGTTCGATGAGGCTCTGCATTGGTTACCGGGAATTGAACAGAGTTACACTGAAGAACAAATACCTACTTCCGAGGATTGAGGATTTATTTGATCAATTGCATGGAGCTTCGGTATTCTCAAAGATTGAACTGCGTTCTGGTTATCACTAGTTGAGGGTGAAAGATACCGATGTTCTCAAGACTGCTTTTAGGACTCGTTATGGCCACTTCGAGTTCCTTGTGATGCCGTTCGTTTTGACGAATATGCCAGCGATCTCCATGGATCTCATGAATCGCTTATTTCAACCGAATCTTGATCAGTTCGTGATAGTATTCATAGACAACATTCTCGTCTACTCAAAGGATCAAGAGGATCACAGCAGACATCTGACCGTAGTATTGCAGACCTTGCAAAAGCACAAATTATTCGCAAAGTTCAGTAAGTGCGAGTTCTGGTTATAGAAGGTGGCGTTCTTAGGCCACGTCGTTTCTAGCAACAGTATTGAGGTAGACCCAGCGAAAGTTGCAGCAGTCAGAGATTGGGTTGTGCCGCAGAATGCATCAGAGATGCGTAGTTTCCTTGGGCTAGTAGGATATTATCGAAAGTTTATTCAGGGATTCTCCTCTATCGCAGTTCCACTCACGTCGTTGACAAAGAAGAATGCTAAGTACGTGGGGAGCGATGAGTGTCAGAAGAGCTTCGATACTTTGAAGCAAGCTCTTATTTCAGCACCAGTATTGGCCATGCCTTCAGGACCTGGAGATTTTGTTTTGTATACCGATGCTTCGAAACTTTGATTTAGGTGCAGTGTTGATGCAGCATGGGAAGGTGATAGCATATGCTTCTCGTCAGTTGAAGATCCATGAGAAGAATTATTCTACCCACGATCTAGAGTTGGCAGCCGTAGTATTTGCCTTGAAAATTTGGAGGCATTATTTGTACGGAGAGAAGTGCCAAATCTTTACCGACCATAAGAGCCTCAAGTACTTCTTTATGCAGAAAGAGTTGAATATGTGTCAGAGGCGTTGGTTGGAGCTAGTAAAGGACTATGACTGTGACATTAGCTACCATTCTGGCAAAGCTAATGTAGTTGAGGATGCGTTGAGCAGAAAAGTCGCAGTGAAGGCTCATATGGCGATTCCGAGACCTCTTCAGTTTGAGATGCAGAGGTTTGATCTAGAGACATATCCTCGATGTAGAGTTCCCCGTCTATATACTTTGACGATTCAGTCTTCTCTTCTAGACCGTATTCGCAGTGGACAGCCAGCAGATGAGCAGTTGGCGAAGTGGAGACAGAGAGATGAGGCCAAGGGCAGTATCTTGTATACAGTTAGCGATGATATAGTGATATATCGAGACAGAATGTCGATGCCTAGCGGCGGTTCTATTCGAGAAGATATCTTATCTGAGGCCCATATGTCGCCGTACTCTATTCATCTCGGGAGTACGAAGATGTACAAAGATCTGGCCGGAATGAAGAAGGATATCAGACGTTGTGTATCCGAGTGTCTGACGTGTCAGCTAGTGAAAGCGGAACATCAGAGACCAGCAGGTATGCTCAAGCCTCTTCCTATTCCCAAGTGTTGGGAGAATGTTACCATGGACTTCGTGGTCGGTTTACCGAAGTCAGCCAGAGGGTCTAATGCTATCTGGGTGATTGTCGATCGTCTTACCAAATGGACGCACTTCTTGCCTATTAAGACGACTTTCACCATGATTCAGTGTGCAGAGTTGTATATCCAAGAGATAGTCAGACTTCATGGTATTCCTGTTTCTATAGTGTCTAACCGAGATCCTAGATTCACTTCCTCCTTTTGGAAGAGTTTTCATTCAGCTACGGGTACAAAATTGTTGTTAAGCACAGCTTTCCACCCTCAGACGGATGGTCAGTCAGAGAGAGTTATCCAGATTTTGGAGGATCTTCTTCGTGCATGTGTCATCGATTTCTCGTGGAGTTGGGAGTCGAAGTTGCCATTGGTGGAATTTACATATAACAACAGTTTTCAGTCTTCTTTAGGTATGGCTCCATATGAAGCACTGTACAGTCCTAAGTGTAGATCGCCTATTCATTGGGATGAAGTAGGGGAAAGATCATAATTGGGTCCAGAGATCATTCAGCAGACTGCCGACATAGTAGTCAAGATCCGTGATAGAATGAGGACTGCTCAGAGCAGACAGAAGAGTTATGCGGATCAGAGGAGGAGAGATCTAGAGTTTGCCGTGGGCGACCATGTTTTTGTGAAGATAGTACCTATGAAAGGTGTCATGCAATTCAGGAAGAAAGGAAAACTCAGTCCGAGATTCATCGAACCATTTGAGATCCTCGACAAGGTTGGGACGCTAGCTTATCGTGTTGCTCTTCCGCCGAATCTGGCCGGAGTACACAACGTGTTCCACATCTCTATGCCGTGGAAGTATATGGCGAATCCTTCGCATGTCTTGAACTTCGAACCGTTGCAGCTCACTCCGAACCTGTCTTATGAAGAAAGATCAGTGCAGATCTTAGACAGACAGGAGAAAAAGCTTCGGAACAAACTAGTGAAGCTAGTAAAGGTCAAGTGGCTTAATCATTCGGAGGAAGAAGCTACGTGGGAATCTGAGCCGGAGATGAAGAGTCGATACCCCGAGTTATTCGGTAAGTTTTAATTTCGAGGACGAAATTTCTTTTAAGGGGGGGGGGGGGGGGGGGGGGGGGGGGAGTTGTAGAACCTGAAAAATCAGATTACGTATAAGTCATGCATAATGGCAATTATTTAAATTAAAAATGATTTTTATGCATTCATGGAGTGTTTAATTCCTTTCAAAGTTTGTTAAGTTATGATTATTTATTTTAATCGCAAGAGTTTAGTTTTATCTTTTCGGATCAATACGCGAGGCCGGACATGAGTTTGGAAAATTGAGATAAGATTAATAATAAGAAAATATTCCTAAATTTAAATTAAGCCAAGGACTAAATTATTTTAATAACAAAGAAGGTTTTTAAGATTTATTTAAATTAATTGGATATAAGTTATTAAATAAGTTCTTTTATGTTCAATATTTAATTAAAAGCCTAAATTAGAATGTGTAGTCAATTGGGATAAATTAATCTAACCCTAATATATTCAAGAAATTAAAACCTAACATTTTAATAGTAAATTGTTAGCCCAAGTCATGCCATGCAAGATTACTATCCTAAATTAAATTTTTAATTCACTAAAATACATATTGAGTGTTTAAAGCTTTAGAAATTTAAAATACAATATTTAAGCCATTTTTTTACCTTGCATTTAGACCACAATTTCGGCCATCACCTAGCTCATCAAAACCATGATTTATGTGTAGCATGAAGGAAAGGAGATATTTGAATTGCCAATCAAACTCATCACTTGCACCTTCCATCTTAATCTATTGCATGACTCATTATTCATCTTGGTAACCTTCCCCTTCACTACTTAACATTTCCTCCACCCCCCACCTTCGTGAATAACAAAGAAACCAGCAGCCTGAATCGTGAGTAGCAGCTAGAAAATAAGAGAGAAAAGAAAATACAACTCCGTCTCCGCCGCGCCGTGTTCGTCGTATTGGTTTGTTTCTTTCAAAACCGATTTCCAGGCATGTATATATCGATTCTTTTCTCTTCAATCAAGTCCTATAGATATTTTTACACATTATACATTCATGGTTTAAGCAACAAACGAAATATGACAGCAAAAGACACAAGAATTCTGCACAGCCCCCTCGGCCATTTGCGTAGCACCTCACGGTTTGAGTTGTTTTTGTTGGTTACAAGAAGTTGCTCGGTCCCAAGCACCCAAGGCTGCATCTAGGCATGTACTAGGGTGGGTTAGAGTCATGTTGGTTCATTGTTTCAAGCCCATGCACTTGAGACAAAGACTTGACAGCAACTTCTCCCATAGTTGCAAGTTTGTGTCACGATTTCTGTGTTTGATTGTCTAAGGAGAGTGTTTGGATTGTGGTTGGTCTAAGGCCTATAACCATGGTTAGAACCCTCCCTTCGCATGTCTAGGACGTGACCAAGACAGCCTTTCAAGGCTTGGTTCACGAGTACATCAAAATTTTAAAATAACAATACATGTGCCCCTCGATTTTCTTGTTCTGGTGTGGGTGAGTGAAGCTTCGGCTTCTTGAGGTTTGGGTGGATCTTGGTTGGCTTCTAGCCCTTATCCATGGTTCACACAATACCTCATGATGTCTAGATCAAGCCATGGTCGATACTATGGCCATTGGAATGATATAAGACAACAAATAAAGCAACACACCCCACGGCGCGCAGCATGGTTCTCGGGTGGGAGCTTAGTGGTGTCCTAGGTGTTTGCTTGAATTGTGGTTGGCCAATTGCCATAAGCCATGGTTCAAGCCACCCCTTAGGATGTTGGTAAGAGACTCTGGTCGGTGGTTCAAGCCCCAACGGTCATTAGTTTCTTAAACAAGGAAAATCAAGCGCAGCTGTTGTCACGCACTTTGACAGCAGCATCGCTTCGGTTCAGGAGGCTCATTTTAGTTCTTGGTTAGCTTTTAGCCTATGGACTTGGACTGAACAGTACCTTAATGAGTTAGGAAGGTCATGTTTTTGGCCATTTGTGATTTGGTTAAGTTTAGAGGTCGTACGAGAATTTACGGTGCAATGTGCCAAATGACTCTCGAAAGAGAGTTTCAAGATTTTGACCTCCATTCAATAATTTTCGTGGATTACAATTCTTAGGGTCATTATTTCATTATGTTAGGTGCATTTTGATCATGACTAAACGATTGTTTGACGTCGGTTCGGGTTGGTACGGAGTCATGGTTGGAAATTAGATTGTTGGTCTCGGTTGTCTCGTTTTTGGTTCGATTACGAAGTTGTTCTCAAGATAAAAATATTTTCATGTGTCTCATGTTAGAATTTGGTCGCAGCAAGCCTGGGAATGATCTAACTCATTCGGTAAAAGTAGGGTTATAATTATATTACGTGCATAAAATATAAATGTTCATTTTGAGATATATGTTATATGTCTTGTGGCCACCTAACGCTTATGGGATCTCCACCCGGTGACTTACAACCGGTTTATGTTTATGTATGGGTACGGACATCCAGTCCAAGAGATGTCGTGATCTATACCGTCCAGTATACTGTGGTTTAGTCTGATCAGACGTTCATGTTATGTTATTGTTAGAGTAGGCGTCCGTCGAGCCAAGTGTTGTCCGAGGGTTCATGTTTAAAATCTATGTATGATGAGATGGTCATATGATGAGTATCATGAAACTCATATTTGGAATACTGTATATTCTAAACAGTTCCTAGTCGATTCAGCCGCCGCTAAGAAGGATATAGGCCGCTCAATTCGAGACTAGTATCTGCGATGTAAGTACCATGTTTCATTGGTAGGGGACATTGTGATGTCCGAGCATCCAGATAGGTGCTCCTTGTAGAGTGCACTGAAAAACCCTCCATAAAGGACTTTCCAAGTGGGTCTCACTTATCGAGTGGAAACGTCCTAGTTTATGGTTGTACACCATTAGTCCTTATGACCCGGGACAACATTGAGACTCTATGTGCTAGCACTACACTTTGACTTGTTTACCGACTCTCAAGGGGTCATCAGGTGGCAAGGTTGGGTGTTCTGTCGTAACATATAGGAGTCGATGCATTGTAGTCGGGGATTCACCGCTTACCTTCGGGTATTGATATCCTATGTGTTCTCATGTATGTGTAGTATGAAATCTCTGATCATAGTATGGTGGTAATTATGAAAGGGGTTTCATAGATTACACAATCGATGCAACTACGACATGACACATAGTATCGATTCATTGACAACTCTCGATATACCAATGGTTGTCGAATCGATCGGGATATATGAGTTGAAGGGACCGTACTGTACGCTAACCATAATTGAATGGTTCTTGCAGGCACTATCATTTGATACCTAGGGAATCATGTAAGCGATGCTGCTAGGCCTTTAACATGATTGGTTGGGTACTATCAGACTTGAGTTCTGACATTCTTGTTATCAAGGAGTTGATGAATAAGAATGGAGCAATTGGGGTATGCTCATATAAGAACATGTTTAGTTCGAATCACATGGAGATGTGAACTCACGGCTAGTTGTATCAATGAGCCATTGAGGGCCACACAAGTGCTAGCTTTCTAGATCCCGTTGAGAAGTAAAATATAGTTCAATGTGTTGAACGGCTTATAAATGAGTTTATAAGCGTAAGAAAAAATAGAAGTATGACTTCAATTAAGGGAAATGTAATTTTAATTTATGAATGTGTACCTAAATTAAAAGTTGGCCAAATAAATAATGTATTTGGAAATTGTGATTTTCATAAACATTATTGTGGACTAAATTAAATTAATCCAAGTGTTGAATTAATTTAACACTAGTGGGCCTAGTAGAGTCCAAATAATTAAATTAATTCAAGTGTTGAATTAATTAAACTACATTGGGCCTTGTAGAGCTCAATTCGAAATAATTATTAGACTAATGGGCTTGAGTAAAATCAAGCCCATTTCGGGCAGCAAGGGCAGCCCGAACAGCCCCTATCTTTTAAATAAAAAAAAAAATTGCATGTTG
The DNA here is from genome assembly GCF_025594145.1 of Primulina tabacum. NCBI lineage: Eukaryota > Viridiplantae > Streptophyta > Magnoliopsida > Lamiales > Gesneriaceae > Primulina > Primulina tabacum. The sequence goes on along the minus strand of NC_134561.1, from coordinate 22,443,300 downwards.
GCCGGAATTTGGCGACGGAGCTCCGGCGACGGAGATGACGACTAGAGTTTTCAAAAGGTTTTTTGAAATATCAAAGTGTCATGGGCCTTGAGTTGTTGGGCCACTGGATGGCAAACATATTTGTGAAATTTAAATGGGCCAAAATGTTTTTGGTGAAAAATAATTTTTTGGGCCCTTAAGTTTAAATTTACAAAAGTTGCAATTATTTTCTCATTAAATAAATAATTGAAGTTGGATTTTAATTATTTATAGTAAATTGTGATTTGCAAGAAATTCGGTTATAAATAAATTAATTAGAAAGTAGACAAAGGTGTTTGTATACTTTGTTAATTTAGTTTATAACCGTGGCGGTTAGTGATTGGATCAAGATATATAATATTGGATCAATTAATTATTTTGATAATTAATTGATGGTGTATGATATGTGATATTATGCATGAAGAATGATCAAAAGCCCAAGCCCAATTTGCTAGGTCTATGCTAGGATATTTTGTGTTGAATGATTGTAATAATTATCAATTTATAAAGTGGGCTTGGTTTATGGCCCGTTCCCACCCCCATGAAATGTATCCCTATTTGATATGGATATTTATTTGTAAATATTAGTATAGTGGATGATCAAGATTGGAAGATGATGGCCATGATGATTATGAAGATCGAAGACATGTAAATATTGGAAGTTAATGTAATAGTTGCATTTGCATCCCATGCATTACCCTAGGATTGGACCTAGGCCTGTGTTTAGCTCACACGGGCCATTAGTTTTGGGGCGATTGATCATCCTTGTTTTGTTTACTGTTTATAATATATGCATGATATGTTATAAATAATGAGTATGTGAGTTATTATTATGATAATAACAAAGTTGCATGAATCCGGCAAACATACGATCAAACATGGCAAGCTTTTAAATAAAATTAATGATGAGACATTTTAAAATTAAAAATCCTCATTTTGAATAAGATTCAAAATTAATATCAAGCCCGAAATGGGGAATTATAAATTTGTTTATAATTTTCATGTCTTCCATCGACAATGGGTGCATGATGAACACTACCCGTGCTTGGGGCTCGGCTCATATTATTGGGGGGGCCCTGGGTGCCGGAAAGCTGTGACATCCATTGACATGGTGATGTGAACTACGTGGAACTGCCATGATTTCGGCTCATATTATTGGGGGAACTCATGGCGACCGTCCATTAAGGTTCAATATCGATGGGTAAGGCTTGACACGTGAAGATGAACAACGTCATATTATTGGGTTCTAATCAAACGTGAGACAAAAGTTTACGTAAAGGGTTGCATAGTGATGCAATTGGAAACTACCTTTTAAGGATTGTGATTGGCTGATATTATTCGGGATCATAATTCGCTAATTGGACCTTGCGTACCTACTGAGGAAAGGAGTTTCCCGTTTTCACTAGAGGGTAGTGAAAATGTCAAAACAGTGGGAGCGAAAATTTATAAAGTAAAAGTCCATACTTTATATCTTACTAAATATTTCAAAATAGTCATTAAGATTTATCTGTTTTACTTTTCAGTACAAATTTGACAATGTCTTTGATTCGCAATTTGCTGTCTTTTATTCTCGAAAAACACGTATTAACCGGACATAATTACCTCACTTGGCTAAAAAACCTGAAAATCGTATTGAACTCGGAAAAGATTGCATACACACTGACTGAGTCGCCCCCTGTTGAGGCTCCGACTAGCTGCACTCCTGAGGAATTGCAGACTTACAGGGATTGGTGTGACCATGACTTGAAAGCCAGGTGTTATATGCAGGCTTCTATGAATGATGAGCTGCAGAGGCGTTTTGAGGATGCAAAGAATGCTGCTGACATTCATTTGCACCTCAAGGAGCTCTTTGGTGAGCAGACTCGGCCTCTTAGGCATGCTACCGTCAAGGAGCTGATCACTTTGCGCATGCAAGATGGGGCCTTGGTCCATGAGCATGGCCTAAAGATGATTGGGCTCGTGGACAAGCTCGTTGGCATGGATTTGATGTTGCCTTCGGAGCTGACCACCGACGTGTTGCTGTTGTCATTGCCTAGCTCATTTGATCCTTTTGTGGTGAACTTCAACATGAACAAGATGGAGCCGACCCTTGAGAAGTCGGTGAACATGCTTGTGACCTTTGAGTCCACCATCAAGAAAGAGAAGCCGGTTCTTTTTGTGGGCTCTTCATCTGGTACGAAGACCGGTCCACCTGGGAAGGGAAAGAAGCGTTCTTTCAACGTCCCAAGAAGAACGTGCCCTTGAAGAGGCAGACTCCGATTCCCGTTGTGGCAGCCACACCAGTGAAGGCTGACAAGACTGTTGACATCTGTCATCACTGCAAGAAGCCTGGACATTGGAGGCGTAACTGCAGGGAATATCTTGCCCAGAAGAGTTCTGGAAACGGTATGTTCTATATTGAAGTAAACATTTCAATTAACTCTACTTCTTGGGTATTGGATACCGGATGTGGCTCACATCTCTGTAATGATTTGCAGGTGATGAGAAGAAATAGGAGACTCAGGGAAGGTGAGACCTTCTTGAGGATGGGCAATGGAGCAAGGGTTGCTGCCAAGGCCGTAGGAGATGTTTGCTTGCATTTAAACAATGATTTTAAGTTAATGTTAAGAGACGTTTTGTTTGTACCTGAATTGGTGAAAAACATTATTTTCATTTCTATGCTTGATAAAGATGGATTTTCTTGTTTATTTAGCAAAGGTGTTTGCAACATTTACAAGAATGAATGTTTAATTGGTACTAGAGAACTTGAAAACGATCTCTACACCTTAAAATTTAAAGATATTCCACTAAACAATGTCCAAACAATAACAACAACAAACAAGCGAAAACAAGATACTCTAAATTCGGCACAATTATGGCATGCTCGATTAGGACATATTTTCCTAAGAAGGATGAACAAGTTAGTGGGAGTGGGCATGTTTGATATGTCTGATATTAATGCTCTCACGACTTGTGAATCCTGTCTAAAAGGAAAGATGACCAAAATTCCCTTTAAGGGCCATGTGGAGCGAGCCACAGGTTTATTGGATTTGATCCTTACCGATGTGTGCGGTCTGCTTAGCATCACCACTAAGCATGGACATGCTTACTTCATCACCTTTACCAATGACTTTTCGAGGTATGGGTATGTGTATTTGATGAAATACAAGTCTGAAGCCTTTGAAAGGTTCAACAAATTCAGAAGTGAAGTAGAGAAATAGTTGGGACGAAGCATCAAGACACTTCGATCGGATCGAGGTGGTGAGTACTTGAGTGCCGAGTTCCAAGAGTATCTTAGGGAGAATGGGATTTTCTCGCAGTGGACTCTGCCCGCTACACCACAGTTGAATGGTGTTTCGGAGCGTCGTAACCGGACTTTGATGGACATGGTTCGGTCTATGATGGGGTTCATGGAGTTGCCGCCATCCTTTTGGGGATATGCGCTTGAGACAGCGGCACTGTTGTTGAACAATGTCCATACAAAGGCAGTTGATAAGACACCAGATGAGATATGGATGGGTAAGCCACCCAAATATTCTTATCTTAGAATGTGGGGGTGCCCTGCTTATGTAAAGCAAGTAGTGGGAGATAAATTGGATAGTCGATCCATTTTATGTTACTTTGTGGGATATCCAAAGAATTCAGTTGGATATTATTTCTATCATCCTCAAGAAACAAAGGTGTTTGTTTCTAGCAATGCAACCTTTTTGGAAAAAGAATTTCTATTGGATAGAAAAGGGGAGATGATAGAACTCGAAGAGGTTCGAGAGACACCCATAATTATAAAACCCACACCTGAAGAGCCAAGAGAGGAGATACAAGCTCCTAGAAGATCCGAGAGAGTCTCGAGACCACCTATGAGGTATGGTCTGCTTCTTGAAGAAGGCCATGATGAGCCTAACCATGGATGTGATCCAAGGACTTTCAAGGAAGCGTTATCTGATGCCGATTCATCCAAGTGGCTTGAAGCGATGGAATCTGAGATGAATTCCATGCATTCAAACCAAGTGTGGAATCTCGTGGATCCACCTGAGTGAATTGTTCCCATAGGGTGTAAATGGACTTACAAGAGGAAACTTGGGGCGGATGGGAAGGTATTGACCTTCAAGGCGCGATTGGTGGCAAAAGGATATACTCATAGACAAGGAGTTGACTTTGAGGAAAATTTTTCTCCAGTTGCAATGTTCAAGTCCATAAGGATATTGCTAGCCATAGCTGCATGGTATGACTATGAGATATGGCAGATGGATGTCAAGACAGCCTTTCTTAATGGGGATATTAAGGAAGAGATTTACATGTCTCAACCCGAAGGGTTTACATCTGTCGGAAGTGAGCATATGGTATGCAAACTTCAGAGATCAATTTATGGTCTAAAGCAGGCATCTAGGAGTTGGAACCTTAAATTCGATAGTACAATCAAAGAGTTTTGTTTTACTAAGAATCCTGAGGAACCCTTTGTGTATGAGAAGGTCAGTGGGAGTGTTGTGACATTCCTGGTGCTGTATGTTGATGACATTCTACTCATTGGGAATGATGTAGGAATGTTCCAATCAACTAAGATATGGTTAGCGAGTAAGTTCTCGATGCAGGACATGGGTAAAGCATCTTTTGTATTGGGAATACAGATCTATAGAGATAGATCAAGAAGATTGTTTGGTCTCACCCAGTCCACATACATTGATACCATCGTGAAGAGGTTCTCGATGGATGAGTCCAAGAGAGGACATCTACCAATGTGTCATGGCGTGTCCCTATCCAAGTCTATGTCTCCCAAGACTGATGCAGAGATAGCGGCGATGACAAGCATTCCTTATGCATCTGCGATTGGTAGCATCATGTATTGGATGATATCTACACGTCCTGACGTGGCTTTCGCACTAATTGTAGTGAGTAGATATCAATCGAACCCTGGTCTTCCACATTGGAAAGCTGTGAAAGACATCCTCAAGTATTTGAGAAGGACCAATAAGCTGTTCTTGGTATATGGGGGTGGGGAACTGAAATTGGAAGGTTATACCAACTCTAGCTTCCAAAGCGATATCGATGACTCGAAGTCAACCTCTGGATTCATATTTATGCTCAATGGTGTTGCTGTCTCTTGGAAGAGTTCCAAGCAAAACAGTACAGCGGATTCCACCACTGAGGCAGAATACATTGCTGCATTAGCTGCAGCAAAGGAGGCTGTTTGGATAAGGAATTTCGTCCAAGAGTTGGGCGTCATTCCTAATGGAGTTGCTTCTGTCCCAGTGTTTTGTGACAACACGGGAGCCATTGCTCAAGCAAAGGAGCCAAGGTCTCATCAGAAGTCCAAACATGTATTGAGAAAGTACCACATCCTCCGAGAGATTGTGGAAAGAGGAGATGTCTCGATTGACAAAGTCGGCTCCGCAGATAATGTTGTTGATTTACTAACTAAGCCTTTACCTGGACCATTATTTGAGAAGCATCGCGAATCGATGGGTTTGAAGCATATGGTAGTTGGCTCTAGTGCAAGTGGGAGATTGTTAGAGTAGGTGTCCGTCGAGCCAAGTGTTGGCCGAGGGTTCATGTTTAAACTCTATGTATGAAAAGTATTTATTTTAATAATATTTGAAATTATTATTTAGGCACTTTTTTATCTGTATAACCATGCTAGTTGCATAGATAAAGTCCTTTAATATACATATAGTAGAAAGAATATGAGATGGTCATATGATGAGTATCATGAAACTCATATTTGGAATACTGTATATTCTAAACAGTTCCTAGTCGATTCAGCCGCCGCTAAGAAGGATATAGGCCGCTTGAGTTCGATACTAGTATCTGCGATGTGAGTACCATGTTTCATTGGTAGGGGACATTATGATGTCCGAGCATGCAGATAGGTGCTCCTTGTAGAGTGCACTGAAAAACCCTCCATAAAGGACTTTCCAAGTGGGTCTCACTTATCGAGTGGAAACGTCCTAGTTTATGGTTGTACACCATTAGTCCTTATGACCCGGGACAACATTGAGACTCTATGTGCTAGCACTACACTTTGACTTGTTTACCGACTCTCAAGGGGTCATCAGTTGGCAAGGTTGGGTGTTCTGTCGAAAAATATAGGAGTCGATGCATTGTAGTCGGGGATTGACCGCTTACCTTCGGGTATGGATATCCTATGTGTTCTCATGTATGTGTAGTATGAAATCTCTGATCAGATTATGGTGGTAATTATGAAAGGGGTTTCATAGATTACACCATCGATGCAACTACGACATTTCACATAGTATCGATTCATTGACAACTCTCGATATACAAATGGTTGTCGAATCGATCGGGATATATGAGTTGAAGGGACCGTACTGTACGCTAACCATAATTGAATGGTTCTTGCAGGCACAATCATTTGATACCTAGGGAATCATGTAAGCGATGCTGCTAGGCCTTTAACATGATTGGTTGGGTACTATCAGACTTGAGTTCTGACATTCTTGTTATCAAGGAGTTGATGAGTAAGAATGGAGCAATTGGGGTATGCTCATATAAGGACATGTTAAGTCCGAATCACATGGAGATGTGAACCCACGGCTACTTGTATCAATGAACCATTGAGGGCCACACAAGTACTAGCTTTCTAGATCCCGTTGAGAAGTAAAATATAGTTCAATGTGTTGAACGGCTTATAAATGAGTTTATAAGCGTAAGCAAAAATAGAAGTATGACTTCAATTGAGGGAAATGTAATTTTAATTTATGAATTTGTTCCTAAATTAAAAGTTTGCCAAATAAATAATGTATTTGGAAATTGTGATTTTCATAAGAATTATTGTGGACTAAATTAAATTAATTCAAGTGTTGAATTAATTTAACACTAGTGGGCCTAGTAGAGTCCAAATAATTAAATTAATTCAAGTGTTGAATTAATTAAACTACATTGGGCCTTGTAGAGCTCAATTCGAAATAATTATTAGACTAATGGGCTTGAGTAAAATCAAGAAAGGTTTAATGGGTCTCAAATTTGTTTGAGACAATTAAACTAAAGTTCATGGGCCTTGTAATTGTTACAAGCCCAAATAAGAATGCATGCTTGGGAGGTGAAGAGTTGAGGATTACTTTTGATTAAAAAAATTGCATGACATGCTAAAGTTGGTCTCTACTTTTTCACACACCAAGACAACTCATTCACTCCTTCCCTCCCATACCCTTGGCCAAAAATTGCAACACATTTTCTCTCCAATTCTCTTCATTTTTGGTTGAGGAATTCATATACTTCTCAAAGAAAAATACCCTACATTTTCTAGTGCAAGTGTAAGGTGGATCTTTTAAGTTTGGTGGTGGGCTTGATTTTGAAGGAAGGACTCAAGAACAAGGAGAGCTTGTAGATTAGTCTTGCCTTTGAAGAGCCAAGTTGTTTACAACTTGGTTGGAGCCATTACATCAATCTTTGAGATTGATAGGTAACATTTTAAACACCCTATGAATGTCATAGTTTTTGTTTTGTATATGTTACATGCTAGTACATGAGGTGTTCAAATTTTTCTTTAAAATTTCGGTTTTCATGCCTTGAAAAGATTTTTGAACTTCCGTTGCGCATTTGAACACCTAAAATCGATCATCTTTCAGTTACGGGCCACTTTCGTTGAAACATTATCTCTACCAGAAAAATCTCATTATGGTATTTTATGACAGGGCTCTATCGAGCAAATCTTTTACGTATGATTTTTAGATATGCACGTATTTATAATTACTCCTGACACGATTTTCACCTTACGCTTTACGATACGATATTTTTATGTTACACGAAATTTTATTATATATTTACTTGTTATTCACGGTATATGCATGTTGAGTCTTTAGACTCACTAGACTTGATTGTTGTAGGTATTGATGAGGTCGAGGTCGAGGGCGGGGACCAGTGAGCTAGCTTGGGTCAGCAGTAGTAGGAACCCGAGGACCTCATGTTTCAGTTTATTCACCTTTTTATGTTCAAACTCAGTTTTATTATGTTGAATTATTTTTATGTTGTTGAGTTGAAAAACAATATTAACTTCCGCTGTTATTTTAAAATTTTAATCCATTTATCAGTTTATTCGATGAATGATGCATGTTATTTATTTAAAAAGAAAAATTATAAATAATTCCGCAAAATTACGAATACGAAATACGGGCCTCTACATGATCACCTTCACATTATCCTTGGTAGCCAGCTACAGGAAATTATTGAGTTTATGCAGTGTGGTGATGCCAAAGAAGAGAAAACGGGTTATAAGAAGTTGGAGGAATAAAAGAAAATGGCAAAAAAGGGCTAAATAATTTTAAATTTAGTAAAATATGAGCATTTGAATAAAGATTTTAAATTATTGAATTATAGAATAAAAATATTTAAATTTTTTATATTATTACAAAATTATTATAGCGAAATTGTTTATAACAATTATGATAAATCCAAATGAGAATAAAAATCTTCTACTGTCAAATAGAATTTTTTATCATTATATTTAATATATTGGCTGAGTGAGATTGTTATTAATAAAAAAATAGAAAACAAATTTAAAATCATATATTATTTTGTATATCATAATTTTAAAAAATAAATAAATATTTTTCAAAAAATAAAAATTCTTGTCATTTGTTGAACCCGTAAATTAGACTACGTATAAGCCATGCATAATTCTAGTATTTTAAATTAAAATTATTTTATTGCATGAGTATTTAAATGCTTTTCTTTAAAGTTAATTATTTTATGCAGTAGTTTAATTTTTATCTTTTCAGTTAATTCAGTGAGGCAGACTGGAGTTGGAGTTTTGAGATAAAATTTAAGATTTAAGAAATCATTCCCAGATTTTATTTTAGCTAGCTAGTAAGTTGATTTAAGTTAAAAATGAGGTTTAAGGAATTATTTTAGTAACTTGAGATGAGTAGGAAATAAGTTCATTTAGGTTCCTTAATCGAGGTGTTAATTCACTAAATTATTTATAGGATAGGTAAGACTCTTAAGGTTTAAAAATTTACTAACCAAACAATATTTCCCCTCCATTAAATTTTTAAATTTCGGCCACCTTTAAAGGATTAATCAATTCCTTGCCAACTCAACCTTTAACCCATTCCTTGCCATTTCTTAACATGATATCCCCTTCATTTATTTACCACCCTTTATTTATTTTTAGATCATTATCCTAGACTAGTTTAGCATGGGAATAATCGGTCATTGCTCATCCATTTCCCTCCCCAACAAATCATTTGATATCAACCAAATTCAAAATTCAAAAGAGAGGAGACTTGGTCTTGCCATCCCACCTATATTGCAACCTTTTCCCCTCACTCTCCTAACCATCACTTCCCCTCCCCCATGACCTAAATTCAGAGCATTTCAGAGTAGAAAATTCGTGAGCATCATAGAAAGAAATAGGAGAGAAAACCGAGAAAGAAAGCAAGGTAGCAAAACGCTCCATCTCCTCCGGGCCGCGTCGTTGCGTTCGTTCGTTTCTTTTCAAAACGAAACCAGGCATGCATATGTTCTTCCTTGCTCTTCAATCAAGTTGTATTATGAATTTTAAGCACCGCATGATCATGATCTTTCAATCAAACCAAAATATTTCCATATTATTTTCGAAATATGAGTGCAGAATTTCGGCTACTCCATTTCATGCTTCACGGGTTGCATTGTTTTGATGGTTTCAGGTATTGGTTCGATTCCAAGCTCCCAAGGATGCTACTAGGCATGTACTAGGATATGTTAGGAAGACATTTGTCCATTGGTTTGAGTCACATGCTAGCCGAAATCAAGAAATGACAGCAACTCCCAAGCGTGTCCCTTTTTGCATTCGATTTTCTTTGTTGCTGTCAAAGGTGGATGGATATGGTCCTGGCTGCCCTAAGGGCTATAGCCATGATGAGAACCTCCCCTTGTGATGTCTAAGACATGATCAAGTCGCCCTTTTGAGGCTTGGTCCATGGTTTCATCGGTTTTAAATCAAAGAACAAGAATAGCCCCTTCCCCCTTTCGGCTTCCTCATTTTTCAGCAAGTATAACATTCGGTTTTGAGGAATGGTGTGTATCTTGGTTGGCCTATGGCCCTTAGCCACGGTTCATACCATACCTCGGGATGTCTAGATTGTGCCATGGTCAATCAAATGGCCACTGGAACGACACGAGACAACAAACAAAGCAAAACACCACACGCATGCAAGGGTGCTCTCGGGTGTGACCTTCGGTTGAGTTATGGTGTGATGCGAATGTTGGCTGACCTAGGGCCCTTAGCCATGGTTCAAATCATTCCTTAGGATGTTGGTAAGAGGTTCTGGTTGGTGGTTCAAGCCCCAATGGCCATTAGCCTTGCAAACGACGCAAGGAAACCAAAGCACAGCTGCTATATTTTTGTGGACAGCAACTTGCTGCTTCGGTTCAGTGGCTCGTTCGAGTTCTTGGTTGGCTGTTAGCCTATGGCCTTGGACTGGACAGTGCCTCATTGAGTTAGGAAAGTCATGTTTTTGGCCGTTTGTGATTCAGATCATTTTTTTTGGGTCGTACGAGAAATTACGGTGCGATGTGCCAAATTGACTCTCGAAAGAGCGTTTCATGTTTTGGCCTCCATTCACCAAAATTTCGGCCCTTATCATTTTAGGAGCATTATTTCATCATTTTAAGTGTATTTTAATCATTTACAGCACTTGCCATTTTTTTATGCTCAAACATTTTATCAGTTGTTGGATACTTTAACTTGTTATTTTGGCGAGTAATAATTTTTTCTGCTGCTATTTTTAACATTTAAACTTGATTTATCAGTTGATTTTGTGAATGAGGCAATTTTGATTATTTTAAAAAGAAAATTTTTAATTTTTCTGCAAATTTTCAAACATGAATTTTTGGGCCATTATAGCTGGTATCAGAGCAATGGTTCTGTAAAAAGTTGTACTACTACTGACCACGAGAAGCTCATGAAGTCACGTCTTCGGTCTGTAAGTTTTACATTTACGCATTTTATTCAAAGCATGAATTATTTGACAGCATGTTTTCATGAATTGTTTTACGTCCAAATTTATTTTATTGTTCAGTATTTAAATTTAAATAAATTATGGAATTATGCATGTTGGTTACGTTTGGGTTATGTATGGAACAGTATGCCCCCTACACGCATTCTCGAGCGCACTAGAAATGAGGAGCCTCGCCAAGAGGACAGGGAGGAGCAGAGGCAGGAGAGAGACTTACCACTTCCACCACCCCCTCCACCTGACATGAGTGCCCAGATGCTAGCTGGGATGACTCAGTTCTTCGCACAGTTTGCGGGGAACCATGCTGTGGAGACCAGGCCGACAGGGCCCGAGGCTGTTTACGAGAGATTCATGAAGATGCGTCCTAAGGAGTTTTTAGGGACGACGGACCCCATGGTTGCCGAGGGTTGGATCAAGTCCCTCGAGGTTATATTCGAGTTTATGGAGCTTGGAGATGCAGACAGAGTCCGATGTGCCACATACTTATTCGGAGGAGATGCCCGCTTATGGTGTGAAGGAGCATCAGTAGCCCTGAACTTGGCTACGCTGAGCTGGACACGCTTCACGAAGGTATTCTACTCCAAATATTTTACTGAGGAAGTGCGCACCAGGTTGACCACTGAGTTCATGAGCCTGAGACAGGGGGATCTGACTGTTACGGAATTCATCCGTAAGTTTGAGAGGGGTTGTCATTTTGTGCCCCTGATTGCAAATGATGCTAGAGCCAAGTTGATGCATTTCTTGGTGGGTCTACGGCCGATCTTGCGCCGTGATGTTAGGGTAGCTGACCCTACTACTTATGAGGTCGCTGTCTCCAAAGCTCTAGCCGCAGAGCAGGATCAGCGTGATATCGAGAGAGACCGCTAGGGCAAGCGCCCAGTCCAGGTACCACACCGCCCTCCTCCTCAGCAGCATCAGCAGCAGAACAAGAGGCCTTTTCACGGGCCGCCTAGAAACAGAGGTCAGCAGCAGCAGTAGCAGCGGGGACGCCCAGCCCCGAGGACTTTTGAGCACTCAGTTTGCCCTAAGTGCTCACGTCGCCATCCTGGAGCATGTATGTTTGGCTCAGGGAAATGTTACAAGTGTGGCAGTCCAGACCACATGTTGCTGCAGTGTCCTCAGAGGAATCTGCCTACCCAAGGCAGAGTTTTTGCTCTCCATGCCACGGAAACGAACCCGGAGACCATGCTTATGACAGGTATCTTACAGCTTTAAGTTTATATTCGAATTTCAATGTTTTAGGAATCGGGATTGAGATCTTGAACTTAGAATTGCGATAGGATTGCATGCTCTACTCAGTATTATTTTCGGGAATTAAGTTAGAAGAACTTTGACCATTGCATGTCTATAAGTTAGTTCTTGTGATTATTGGGTTCAGCTTAGAGTTCCGATCTTTCAGGGAGAATTTTTATATCTGGTTCCGCTACGAAGGCCTTGATAGATTCAGGGGCCACTCACTCATTTATTTCGGAGGTCTTTGCTAATTTCCTCAAGGTCAAGACCGTTGGGCTAGATGTAGCCTATTCAGTAGTATTGCCTTCTGGTGAGGAGATGGCAGCCACCAATGTGATCCGAGACATAGATCTTGAGCTCCATGGCAACCTTGTTTATGCGGATCTGATCGTGTTGCCGATGCCAGAGTTTGACATCATCCTAGGGATGGACTGGCTATTGCGGAACAAAGTTTTGATTGACTTCCAGCGGAGATCTGTTCTAGTCCGACCACCTGGAATGACGCATTTCTTATTCGAGCCGGACAGGTACTTTCCCTTACCGCGCACTATTCCTTATGTCCAGGCTAGGAAGCTCATGCATAGAGGGTGTCGGGCGTTTTTAGCAAACTTTATATATGTCCCCGAGGCACCCAGTCAGCCAACTTCAGATGTCCCAGTTGTCAGGGATTTTCTAGACGTTTTTCCCGAAGACGTCTCTGGTATCCCACCCGAGGGAGAGGTTGAGGTTTATATCGAGCTTATGCTAGGTATGGTTCCGATCTCAAAAGCACCGTACCGACTAGCACCGACAGAGATGGCAGAGCTTAAGAAGCAGATTCAGGAACTTCTTGACAAGGAGTTCATTCGCCCGAGTTTTCACCATGGGGCGCGCCAGTCTTATTTGTGAAGAAGAAGGATGGCTCTATGAGGCTTTGTATTGACTACCGGGAGTTGAACAGGGTTACAGTGAAGAACAAGTACCCACTTCCGAGGATCGAGGATTTTTTTGATCAGTTGCAGGGAGCTTCGATATTCTCCAAGATAGATCTGCGTTCCGGTTATCACCAGTTGAGGGTGAGAGATGCTGATGTTTCCAAGACTGCCTTCAGGACTCGTTATGGCCACTATGAGTTCCTTGTGATGTCGTTCGGTCTAACGAATACGCCAGCGATCTTCATGGATCTCATGAATCGTGTATTTCAGCATTATCTTGACCAGTTTGTGATAGTATTCATAGACGACATTCTCGTCTACTCCAAGAATCAGGAGGATCACAGCAGACATCTGACCACAGTGATGCAGACCTTGCAGAAGCACAAATTATTCGCAAAGTTCAGTAAGTGCGAATTTTGGTTAGAGTAGTTGGCGTTCTTAGGCCACATTTTTTCTAGCAGTGGTATTGAGGTAGACCCAGCGAAAGTTGCAGCAGTCAGAGATTGGGTTGTGCCGCAGAATGCATCAGAGATCCGAAGTTTTCTTGGGCTAGCAGGATATTATCGGAAGTTCATTAAGGGATTCTCCTCTATTGTTGTTCCACTAACATCATTGACCAAGAAGAATGCTAAAGTTGTGTGGAGCGAGGAGTGTCAGAAGAGCTTCGATACTTTGAAGAAAGCTCTTATCTCAGCACCAGTTTTGGCCATGCCGTCAGGGCCCGGAGATTTTGTTTTGTATACCGATGCTTCGAAGCTCGGTTTGGGTGTAGTATTGATGCACCATGGGAAGGTGATAGCATATGCTTCTATACAATTGAAAACTCATGAGAAGAACTACCCTACCCATGATCTAGAGTTGGCCGCCGTAGTTTTTGCCTTGAAGATTTGAAGGCATTATTTGTATGGGGAGAAGTGCTAGATCTTTACCGACCACAAGAGCCTCAAGTATTTCTTTACGCAGAAGGAGCTGAACATGCGTCAGAGGCGTTGGTTGGAGCTTGTGAAGGATTATAACTGTGACATTAGCTACCACCCGGGTAAAGCTAATGTAGTTGCAGATGCTTTGAGCAAAAAAGTCGCAGTGATGGCCCATTTGACGATTCAGAGACCTCTTCAGATGGAGATGCAGAGGTTTGATCTAGAGTCATATCCTCGAGGTAGAGTTCCTCGTCTATCTACCTTGACTATTCAGTCCTCTCTCCTTGACCGTATTCGCAGTGGTCAATCAGCAGATGAGCAGTTAGCAAAATGGAAGCAGAGAGATGAAGTCAAGGGCAGTAACTTGTATTCAGTCAACGACGGTATTGTGATATACCGAGACAGGATGTGGGTTCCCAGCAGTGGTTCTATTCGAGCAGATATTCTATCAGAGGTCCACATGTCGCCGTACTCCATTCATCCAGGGAGTACGAAGATGTACCGAGATCTGCAGTCATTGTATTGGTGGCCTTGGATGAAGAAAGACATCAGACAGTTTGTATCCGAGTGTCTGACTTGCCAGTTAGTGAAGGCGGAGCATCAAAGACCAGCAGGTTTGCTCAAGTCTCTTCCTATTCCCGAGTGGAAGTGGAAGAATGTTACCATGGACTTTGTGACTGGATTGCCGAAGTCAGTCAGAGGATCAAATGCTATCTGGGTGATTGTAGATCGTCTTACCAAATCAGCGCGCTTCTTGCCTATTAAGACGACTTTCACCATGATTCAGTATGCAGAGTTGTATATCCGGGAGATAGTCCGACTTCATGGTATTCCAGTTTCTATCGTATCTGACAGAGATCCTAGATTCACTTCCTCATTTTGGAAGAGTTTGCATTCGACTATGGGTACGAAGTTGCTGTTTAGCACAGCTTTCCATCCTCAGACAGATGGGCAGTCAGAGCGAGTTATTAAGATTTTGGAGGATCTTCTTCGTGCTTGCGTCATTGATTTCTCTGGGAGTTGGGATTCGAACTTACCATTGGTAGAGTTCACCTATAACAACAGTTTTCAGTCGTCTATAGGTATGGCTCCGTATGAAGCATTGTATGGCCATAAGTGTAGATCTCCTATTCATTGGGATGAAGTAGGAGAGAGAGCAGAGTTGGGTCCAGAGATTATTCAGCAGACTGCCGATGTAGTAGTCAAGATCCGTGATAGGATGAGGATTGCTCAGAGTCGACAGAAGAGTTATGCCGATCAGAGGAGGAGAGATTTAGAGTTTGCCGTTGGCGACCATGTCTTTGTGAAGGTGGTACCTATGAAGGGTGTCATGCAATTTGGGAAGAAAGGAAAGCTCAGTTCGAGATTCATTGGACCATTTGAGATCCTCGACAGAGTTTGGACGTTAGCTTATCGTGTGGCTCTTCCGCCGAATCTGGCCGGAGTACACAATGTGTTCCACGTCTCTATGCTGAGAAAGTATATGGCAAATCCTTCGCATGTCTTGAACTTTGAGCCATTGCAGCTTACTCCGAACCTATCTTATGAGGAGAGACCAGTGCAGATCTTAGACAGACAGGAGAAGAAGCTTTGAAACAAGCTAGTTAAGCGAGTGAAGGTCAAATGGCTCAACCATTCAGAGGAGGAAGCTACGTGGGAATCTGAGCAAGAAATGAGGAGTCGTTATCCCGAGTTATTCAGTAAGTTTTAATTTCGAGGACGAAATTTCTTTTAAGGGGAGAAGGGTTGCAGAACCCGTAAATTAGACTACGTATAAGCCATGCATAATTCTAGTATTTTAAATTAAAATAATTTTATTGCATGAGTATTTAAATGCTTTTCTTTAAAGTTAATTATTTTATGCAGTAGTTTAATTTTTATCTTTTCAGTTAATTCAGTGAGGCCGGACTGGAGTTGGAGTTTTGAGAAAAAATTTAAGATTTAAGAAATCATTCCCAGAGTTTATTTTAGCTAGCTAGTAAGTTGATTTAAGTTAAAAATGAGGTTTAAGGAATTATTTTAGTAACTTGAGGCGAGTAGGAAATAAGTTCATTTAGGTTCCTTAATTGAGGTGTTAATTCACTAAATTATTTAAAGAATAGGTAAGGCTCTTAAGGTTTAAAAATTTACTAACCAAAGAATATTTCCCCTCCATTAAATTTTTAAATTTCGGCCACCTTTAAAGGATTAATCAATTCCTTGCCAACTCAACCTTTGACCCATTTCTTGCCATTTCTTAACATGATATCCCCTTCATTTATTTACCACCCTTTATTTATTTTTAGATCATTATCCTAGACTAGTTTAGCATGGGAATAATCGGTCATTGCTCATCCATTTCCCTCCCCAACAAATCATTTGATATCAACCAAATTCAAAATTCAAAAGAGAGGTGACTTGGTCTTGCCATCCCACCTATATTGCAACCTTTTCCCCTCACTCTCCTAACCATCACTTCCCCTCCCCAATGACCGAAATTCAGAGCATTTCAGAGTAGAAAATTCGTGAGCATCATAGCAAGAAATAGGAGAGAAAACCGAGAAAGAAAGCAAGGTAGCAAAACGCTCCATCTCCTCCGCGCCGCGTCGTTGCGTTCGTTCGTTTCTTTTCAAAACGAAACCAGGCATGCATATGTTCTTCCTTGCTCTTCAATCAAGTTGTATTATGAATTTTAAGCACTGCATGATGATGATCTTTCAATCAAACCGAAATCTTTCCATATTATTTTCGAAATATGAGTGCAGAATTTCGGCTACTCCATTTCATGCTTCACGGGTTGCATTGTTTTGATGGTTTCAGGTATTGGTTCGATTCCAAGCTCCCAAGGCTACTCCTAGGAATGTACTAGGACATGTTAGGAACACATTTGTCCATTGATTTGAGTCCCATGCTAGCCGAAATCAAGAAATGACAGCAACTCCCAAGCGTGTCCCTTTTTGCATTCGATTTTCATTGTTGCTGTCAAAGGTGGATGGATCTGGTCCTGGCTGTCCTAAGGGCTATAGCCATGATGAGAACCTCCCCTTGTTATGTCTAAGACGTGATGAAGTCGCCCTTTTGAGGCTTGGTCCACGGTTGCATCGGTTTTTAAATCAAAGAACAAGAACAGCCCCTTCCCCCTTTCGGCTTCCTCATTTTTCAGCAAGTATAACATTCGGTTTTGAGGAATGGTGTGGATCTTGGTTGTCCTATGGCCCTTAGCCCTGGTTCATACCATACCTCTGGATGTCTAGATTGTGCCATGGTCAATCAAATGGCCATTTGAATGACACGAGACAGCAAACGAAGCAAAACACCACACACATGCAAGGGTGCTCTCGGGTGTGACCTTCGGTTGAGTTATGGTGTGATGCGAATGGTGGCTGGCCTAGGGCCCTTAGCCATGGTTCAAATCATTCCTTAGGATGTTGGTAAGAGTTTCTGGTCGGTGGTTCAAGCCCCAATGGCCATAAGCCTGGCAAACGACGCAAGGAAACCAAAGCACAGCTGCTGTATTTTTGTGGACAGCAACTTGCTGCTTCGGTTCAGTGGCTCGTTCGAGTTCTTGGTTGGCTTTTAGCCTATGGCCTTGGACTGGACAATGCCTCATTGAGTTACAAAGGTCATGTTTTTGTCCGTTTGTGATTCGGATCATTTTTTTTAGGTCGTACGAGAAATTACGGTGCGATGTGCCAAATTGGCTCTCGAAAGAGCGTTTCATGTTTTGGCCTCCATTCACCAAAATTTCGGCCCTTGTCATTTTAGGAGCATTATTTCATCATTTTAAGTGTATTTTAATCATGATTAAATGATGGTTTGGTGTTGGTTTGGGTTGGCTCGGAGTCATGATTAAATACGAAGTCGTTAGGCGTAATTGTCTCGTTTTTGGATTCAATTACTAAGTTTGGTCAAGAAAATCATTTGCATATTTTTCATGTTAAATTTAGGTCGCAGCGAGCCTGGGAACGATCCAATCCATGTGGTAAAATAATACAGGATATTTCATTATGCCATTTAATTATATTACGTGCATAAAAGTATAAAATATTTATTTTTGAGATTTATGCGATATTGCTTGTGGCCATTTCACTATCATGGGAGCATTATATTATCCGGTCACCAGTTACCGGTCAGTTCAGTTATGTACCACCCGTATACTGTGGCATTAGTCTGATCAGACGTTCATTACTTCACCCGGTCGCCAGTTACCGGTCATGGGAGCATTGTATTATCCGGTCGCCAGTTACCGGTCAGTTCAGTTCAGTTCAGTGCAGGGGCCACTTGCGTAGACCATAATCTCAACAGAGAATTTATGACATGCTATTTCAGTACAGGGCTCCAAGGAGCAAACATTTTCACTATGATTTTCAGTTCAGTTATGCACGTATTATAATTGCTCATGACAAGTTATTTTCACATTATGCCTCATGACATGATATTTTTATCCCATGCAAATTTTACTATATTATTTACTCGTTATTTACGATATATGCATGCTGAGTCTTTAAGCTCACTAGACTTGATTGTTGTAGGTACTGATGATGTCAGGGCCGAGGGCGGGGACCAGTGAGCTAGCTTGGGTCAGCAGTAGTGGAACCCGAGGACCTCATTTACAGCACTTGCCATTTTTTTATGCTCAAACATTTTATCAGTTGTTGGATACTTTAACTTGTTATTTTGGCGAGTAATAATTTCTTCCGCTGCTATTTTGAACATTTAAACTTGATTTATCAGTTGATTTTGTGAATGAGGCAATTTTGATTATTTTAAAAAAAAATTTTTAATTTTTCCGCAAATTTTCAAAAATGAATTTTCGGGTCATTATATCATTTATTAGATGAATAATATTTGGTTAAGAATTTTAATCATTTTTTTGTGAACGTGATAAAAAGTAGTTATACTAAACTTCAGATAAAAATATTTAATAATAATAATAATAATAATATCAATTATGAATATTTAATATACCAAAAATTAACGATGACATTTTTAAATAAAAGTTGTAAAACGTAATATTATGTAAAAAATATATTTATTTAATATTTTAAAGAGCAGATGGAACTAGTATATAAATGCATGCTGTCTTCGATGAAACTGTACTAACTGATAACACAATTGATACAGTTGAGTTAATATAACGTCCCGAAAATTTGAAGGTCCACCACATTCATGCAATTATTAAATTCCTTTGTATTTTAATTAAATGTTTTAATTGCATTAAATTAATTATGTGTGCATATTTGCATGTTTAAAATATATTTTTCTACATGATTGCATTAAAATATATTTTTAAAAAGTATTCAAGTTGCAATCGAGGAACGGAGACTGAGGGCTGAATAACGTAAAATGTTTTTATTAAATAATTATTTTTAATTATTTAAAATATGGTTGATGGTTTTTCATATTTTTTAAAATTAGGGGTTTTTGAGATGATTTTATACGTCGGGACGTCAATTTTATCAATGTTGTTTTTCAACTAAAATACGAGCTTTTTGGCAACCCGGCTAATAAATTCACAAATTTATTTAAACAAAAACCTTGATAATATTTTATTAAATTCTAATTAAGACTAATGGGTCTAATTTAGTGGCTTAATAGGCCTAAAACCTTGTTAGTGACTTAATTAGTATAAAATATACAAATCCCACCCAAAACCCTACCATTGTACACGCCTCCCTCTCATTAAAATATTCAGAAACTCTCCCAACCCTAGACACGGCACAAACGAAATTTGGGAGGAGAAATCAAGCAAGGTTTGGAAGAAAAGCATCCTAAGGTCTCCTGCATCAAAGTTTCTCGCATCGTCAACGTTTAATTGTGCGTTTAAAACACAAAGGCACGTCATACATCTCCTTTTCTCATCCATCATAATATAATATTGTTTAAATATTGTATGCAAGAAGAACATGAAGCCACTTTTCTGTATTTTGAAAATCCTGCACTTGCATGTATTAACTTCATGAGGTTTGATCCAAAAACTTGTTCTAGGCATGTTAAGGGGCTGCCATAATGTCATATTATGTTTAAGCAAAGCTTTCATATGAACTGGAGCCTTAACCAATCAACAAATCACGGCAGAAAACAAAAGAAACCAGGAAAACCGTGAGTTGCTGTCATGGGGCTAAGGGTGATCAGGTTCCTTGGTGTGAGGGCAGGGGAGTCACGGCTTGGGGCCAGGGCTCGGTCAGGGGTTGTTTTAGCTGAGGGGAGGGTCCTAGACAGGCCAGGACCCGAGTTAAGGGCTGGGGAAAGAGTCCTAGCCATGCTAGGACTCTACCCGAGAAACGCGCACCAATTGCGCGAACAAGTGCAGGCTGCCAGCGAGTGAAGGGCTCGGTCCAGGGCTTAGGGGCTGGGATAGGGCTTGTCCTTAGGGTCCTAGGTAGGTGTAATAGAGGGTGGTTCAAGGTCTGGAGCGCCGACTAGGGCCACAAGTGTCGAAACTTAGAGTCCATGCATCATGAAGCTCTCGGCCAGCTTAGGGGAGTAGTGAGGGGCTCACGTTTTGGGTTTTTGGCTTGTATTCTTAGTGGTCTAAGGGTCCAGTAGGGTACTTTAGGATGTTGGTCAGGTTTTGGATCAACATGGTTCGGGGGTAACTCGTGAAAATCGAAAGTTGGCTCGGGGGGACGAAGTTTAGGTGTCACTTTCGGGTTTTTAACTAATAAAATTTGAAAAATGGCTCACGGGGATCGAGTCGTAGTTCATAAAGGCTAAAATAATATAAAAAGACTAAATTTTGAATTTAGGAATTTTATATTAAAGTTTGGATTTTTCGGGATTAAAACACTGTCAAAACAATTAATTAAAGATAAATGAAAAAGTCTAATATTTAAGCTAAATAAAATTATGGAAAAAAATTCATGTAAGCTTAAATAGTTATTTGGGACATGTTAGAGACAATGGAATTAAGAAAAAGTTAAAAACGTGAAATTTTATGTACAGGGGTAAAACGGTCTTTTTACACCTAAAAATTAGTAAACGTCATGGCAGTGCCCTGAATGCTGTTTTATGTGCTAATATGATTATTTTCTATAGTTAGGATGTTTATGGAATTTTATATGTTAAAATGATATTTTAAATGTTTAGGGAATTTTATATGTTTATGATTTAATATGTCAAAATGTTATTTTAAATGTTTTGAGGTTAAAATTTCATTTAAAATGTTTATGAAATGTTCATGATTAAATTATGATTTTTAAATGTCTATGGGATTTTTATAATTTAAGGAAGACATTTAAAAGACGTGTTGCATGCTTGGTTTCAAAACAAAATTATATGTTATGCATGATTTTTATAAAGTAATGAGAATGTAAACGTTGAAGGAAGTGAAGTAATTATGATTAATTCGATAATGTTGGAGATATCGTGAGGGTGACGGTCCCAATGGGAGCCCGACGATCGTATTTCCATTATTACGAATATGAAGTAACGGTATGAGGTAACTGTATGTGGTAACGGTAATAATGGAATATCGTGAGAGGAAAAGGCCCCAGAGGGAGCTCATTTATGGGAAAAGGCCCAGAGGGAGCCCCGACGATCGTATTCTATTCGAAAGAGGATATGCCAGGGCCCAATTGATCGGTGAGAGTGTTGTTGTTGTCCCCCGCCGCCCAGTACTACGGTTTCATGTAAAAGGATCCATCGACTTTTGAGGTTTAAGGAAAGTCACAATTAAATATCTGAATTCAACAAAGGAAAAGGAAAAGGAAAAGAAAAATGAAAAGGAATAATGTTTATGATCATGAAAAAAGATTTTATGTTATGTCATGTTGAGGAAAAAGGAAGGAAAATGTTAAAGTTTATGTGATGCATGTCATGAAAATGTTTATGCTTAAAGTTGATGCATCATTATGAAAATGTTTTTATTTAAAGTTCATGCTTCATAAAAGGTTTACGAAAATGTTCATGTTTTAAGTTCATGCTTTTCATGAAAACGATATTTTAAATACAAGTATTTTTCACTGTTATATGTTGACTGTATTACGTATTACTTGCTATAAAGATGATGGTGTGTTGACTCTTTAGACTCACTAGGTGTGATAGATGCAGGTGAGATTGAGGGAGGTCTTGACGGATGATTTGACTGGACTAAAGGCGCACACAACCCGAGGACCAGCGCTTCTACTTTTCCGCATTTACGATTATGACTTATGATTTATGTTAAAGATTTTAAGACTATTTATTTATGCTTTTTGAGAGGTTTAGTATGGGCTATACTTTTCAAACTTATTGCTTTTAGGGTTGGTAAAGCAGTGGACGATTTCATTTATGACTATTGCACTTGATTTTTAAAATGCTAGTTGGTTGAGATTTTATTTTAAAGGGAAAAATATTTTATATTTTATAAAAATATTTTCATCTGTTATATGTCATGGCCGAAAATTGAGTGTTTAGAAAAAAAAATTCTGGTACTTTTAAAGCAATAAAAATGTTAGACGTTTCAGTTAACTAATCACTTAACAGCTATAAATTTGGATGATGAAAGTGAAGATGAAATTCACGCTGTCAGAAATTTATTTCAAACACCAGAACATGAAGTGGTAGATCAACGAGTTGCACAGGACGCAATACCTAATAATCAGTTTGTAGAACACCAAGATAATATTCAAACACAAACTGAAGACATTCCAACTGAAGAAGAAGAAACTGGTCAGTTACAAACTGAACCAATTGCGCAGAGAATTTTGACAAATCCAGCATAGATGGAGCAAAAATCATCCTCATGATTTGGTATTAGTTAACACACCTGATCCGGTGAAAACAGAAAATAGATGTCTTATTTATTTCACACTTTGCTTTTATATCTCAATTAGAACATAAGAAAACCGATGACGCTCTAGCTGATCCCAGCTGGGTAAATGTTATGCAAGAAGATTTAAATCATTTTACTCATAACAATGTCTGGACTTTAGTTCCAAAATCTCTTTCAAAATATATTATAGGTACAAAATGGGTATACATGAATAAACTGAACGAAGATAGTTCAGTTGTGTGTAACAAAGCAAGGCTAGTCGCAAAAGGCTATAGGTAAGAAGAAAGAATAGACTACGGTGAATCGTATGCTCCAGTTGTTCGACTGGAAGCAATCAGAATATTCCTTGCCTACGCATCTTCGAAAAATTTCAAAGTCTATCAATTGGATGTGAAGAGCGCATTCCTAAATGGTCAGTTACAGGAAGAAGTTTACGTAAAACAGCCACCATGTTTCGTAAATCATTTACATCTTGAGCATGTTTATCATCTCAACAAAGTTTTATATGGTCTTAAACAACCTCCCAGATTATGCGAAAAGTTTGCTAAATTAATGCAGGAAAAATTTGAAATGTGTACAACGGTGAATCCAATTCATAACAGCGCAATTACTTTTGCAGTTGTTCCTAAATTTTTCTTAGCAATTATCGTCAAATTCTTTATTTATTTCATAGTTTTGTGGCTTACTGAAGGAGTTAGACCTAACAACTAAATCATGATCCATGTTGTTTGAGCGTAGAAGTCAGATTATTCAAAATTTTGACACGATTCCGGACTTGAAACGCCAACAAATTTTGGTGAAAATAATAAGTTTGGTATAACCTTATTTTTATTTACAAAATCACCCTTATCCATTTTGATAAATATTATTTCATTTCTTAATAATTTTCACAAATACCACTTTGACCATTTTAAACAATTACATTTTAAGTTTAGGATTATCATAATTATCATTTTACCTTTTTGTTAATTTAATAATTACATCATAAACAAAATTTGAAAAGGAAAAAAAGAGTATATTAATTCTTAGTATAATGAAGGCAAAATTTTGGTAGTTTTGGAATAGCTTTATTTTTAATTGAAAAACCACACTTTTTCATTTGATAAATATAATTTCATCTTTTAACAATCTTCACAAATACTACTTTCATAATTTTAAGTCGATACATTTTTAATCTTAACAATATTAAAATGATTATTTTATCTCTTTGTTGATTTTAATAATTACTTGATAGATAAAATTTGAAAATAAAATAAAACTATATAAATATGCAAATGCAACGCGTGAAGTGAGACATTAATAATATCTTATAAGTTTTCGTTAAATTAAATATTTCAGCTACTTATAATTTTATTTGATTTCATATGATCAAAATTATCCTGCTATATAAGTTCAGATTTCATTTTGTTCATTCAATAACAAGCTAATACATGACATGTTTGTTGAAAAATATGAGTTGTAATATTTGAATGTTGAAAATAAGAAAGTTGAATGTTGAAAATAAGATTTGTAAATATTTAAAATTAGTGTTGTGGGGACCCGGACGCTAATTCATTTCTTAGTCATTTTTGCGAATAATTAAATCAATTAAATACACAGGGTCTAAATTTTTTTTTAAAAATACAGCAGCGGAAACATAATAAAATCAGTCTGATATACATGTTAATATAAAAGTACAAGTCTTGTACCACATGTCTTTTCATCAAACTAGGGTTCAATCACTATACATCAAATGTTGAATCCTATTCTACTTCTGAGTCCGGATCTCCACGCTAAATTGTAGTCTCTCATCTTCCTCTTGACCCTGAACCTGTCCCACCTGTTATCATGCACACATACAAACAAGACAACAGCCGGATGACTCCGATGAGAAATACATTCCCAGTATAAATCATGTATACATGCAATCATATAAACAAATACAAAGGCATAAAATAGATATCAATAACATGTATTCAATCTGAAAACATAAAACGATACGAAACTGTAAATCAACTCTGATTCACAAACTCTGACTCGACTCTATTCTAATCTAGGGATCCCGATCTGAATAAGAACGCAACAATCTCCCACCTACTCTCCCGATCGTGATGGCGGTACGTTCTTATTACGGACTTTGGTCCTGTCTCTATATCGAATATCTGCAATAGAAGTTGCTCTACTCTTATGCCATATCAATATGACCAAACGTCCGGTGTCTTGGCAAGGCTGCCAAAGACTTGGCATATTCTGCCAACCTATCAGACACATTATTCAAAGACTCTACTTATAATATCTGCCTAAGTATAATTTAATAAAATAAGCATAACAATCTCAAACATTGCAACATATCGAGGCAATGACAGTTCAGTATGTGATTTTGGGAAACTCAAGTCGAATCTAACTCGAGTTGTGCAATCCCGCATCAACATCAATTTATACATTTCTCTTCTCGGTCTGACGAAGTCAAAGTCTCGAATTCAAATCTGTTCATATCAATCTGGTAATGACAATATCGAATATATTATGTCAATATACAACTCAATTCAAGACATGTTCTGATCAATACTCAAATCAAGACATAATCTAATCAATTTCAACTATAAAACGATACAATCTCAATCAATAGTGAATCTGATTAATAATAATCTACTGATGTTTCGACGGCATACAATACAATCTCAATAACCCCGTCAATCTCAACATCACTGATATAATAACACGACTCATAATCAATATCAGTACAACCCATAATCTCACAATACTAGATGATTATTTCAAATCTGTACAAGCTCGCAATACCGGCAATACAATATCAGTATATACGAATCAACAACTCATCTGATCCAAATCTAAATAATATCAATATACCCAGCAATACAGTACCAATCAGATATTAACCCCAACAACTTATAATCGATAACAACACAATTCTGATATCAATTCGGTCTGATCACAATCAAATCAACTCTGAAAATTCATAGCAATTACATACGATAATCTGTTCTTCGATCCGGTTTCAATTATACGATGTCTGATTTCGTAAGAACAACATATATCAATTATATCTGATTCTGACAGTATCATAATTTCAAATCATATCAAAACGTAATAAAACTTACGTCTCGTGAAAGCTTTCGTTGATAGGAACACGGTACTGAAGTCGGATTGAAGTTCAGACGAACGGATTCTTCGTGAATCAAAATCTAGTGTCAAGGACTCATTTCTTTCCCGGGAGCTTTTCCTTGATTCTTTCTTCTTTTTCTCGTTTGTTTTGAAGTAAAGGATACAAGTATATATATATATTGCATGATAAAGGGCAAGTGGCTCATCCTTCAAGCTACACGTCTCGCGCATATGCTCGACCTCAATTGGCGCATATGCGCGAGACCTACTGGTCTCCGCGATAAGCTTCTTGGCAGCTCGCGTATATGCGTGCACCATCGCCGCGCATATGCGCGAGGTTCTCTGGACATGGCATTTAGCTTCTGCACAGCTCGCGCATATGCGCGCACACTTCTCGCGTATATGCGTGAGGTCTTCTGCCACTGTCGCGCATATGCGCAGCTCATTGTCGCGCATATGCGCGAGATGTTCTGTCCTCGCACATATTTTGTGTTTTGTTCCGTCTTTTCCGGTCTAATCCTTTCCGTCTATAATCACATTATTTGTCACCAAATCATTTCAGATTAACAGGGTAGAAATCTCGGGCCTTACATTTCTCCCCCCCTTAGATGCGATTTCGTCCTCGAAATCACAGGCAATCAGATTGTATCATAGGTAACCATATCATACCAGGAAGAAATGTATAACGGAAGTTAATCATAAACTCACCGCAATAAAACAATTCTGAAATCTTTGTCTTATATTAGATTCTGTTTCTCAGGTAATTTCTTCGATACTATAATAACTTCACTAAATTTTCATAAACGAACTAGTTTTCGTTTTGAACAGCTTTTCTTTACAATCGGGGATTGAGATCGGTTTCTCGAGTTAACTCAATATTTCACCGAATTCGGCCTCGTCTGGCTGAATAATATATGAGGCATCGGAGATATACTCCCGCAATAAAGATACATGAAACACATAATATAGACAGATAGAGAAGGCGATAATGCAGGTCAATAGGCACAATCTTTTATATTCTCATAATAATTCGGTGTCTTGTCTGACTTCTCGAGAATCTTATACGGATCGATATATAAGTTGGAGACAACTTCCTTTTCTTGTCAACTCTGACAACACTTCTGAAAATAGAAATCTTCAAGAATATTCAGTTTCTTGCCTCAAACACCACTAGTCGTCATCTGACGTTGGCATATTTGGCATATCTGTCTTGAGCTGTCTTTATTCTCTTCTGAATCAGCTTTACTTTTTCTGTCATACCTCTGATCATATCAGATCTAATCTCAGAAATCTCAGAGATATCATCTCAATACAGAGGGAATCTGCACTTTTTACTGCACAACGCTTCAAACGGTATCATTTCTATACTCGTTTGATAGCTGTTGTGGTACGAAAGCTCACAATATGGCAATGAATCCTGCCAACTAGTGCTAAAATCAATTACTATCGCTCTAAGCATATCTTCTAGTGTCTGGATAGTCCGTTCTGACTGTCCATCAGTCTGTGGATGATATGCGGTACTCAGGTATAACCTCACACCTAGAGCCTGCTGTAAACTCAGCCAGAAGTACGAAGTAAATCGAGGATCACGGTCTGATACAATCGAATTTGACACTCCGTGCAATCTGGCCGCTGTCTGACATAAATCTCTGTCATCTGGTCATATCTATACATCATCTTGTACAATTAAAACATGCGGATTCGGTCAATCCGTCCCTCACGACCCAATCACATCACAACCTCGAGAGGATTTCGGTACCTTCGTCACAAAATCCTTGGAAATGTGATCCCCTTTCCATTCAGGAATAAACAAGCTCTGTAATAATTCCTTGGGTTTCTATCCTTCTGTCTTTACCTGCTGGCACTTCAGACATTTCGATACAAATTCTGTAATATCTGATTTCATCTGTTTTTCTCAAAAACTGTCTTTTCAAATCACTGTACATTTTTCTGCCATCAGGATGATTACAGAATCGACTACTGTACATTTCTGACAATATGTGTCATTTCAAATCTGAAAATATTCAGTACACTAAGACGGTTACTCGCATATAACACACTGTCACAAACCTGATATTCTGATCGATACTCTGTTCTGATGTCAATACCGAGTTCTGAACATTCTGATCAACTTTCTAAACTGCTTTAATTCTCAAAATCAGCTCTGGTTCGGACTGTACAATATAAATTCTTCACTGTTTACTATCTGTTTCAAATACGGATTCAGAACAACAGCAATATTCAATCAGATTCAAAACATCACTCATCGATACTGATCCGCTAAACTCATAAAACAGTACTTTCTGACAATACTATCGGTCTCAGTCAACTGATCACTGCTTTACTTTACTAGAATCAACAGATATATCATCTTCAGATATCACAAACCCTGAATACAATCTGTCTCAACTAAGATGCACATTTCAACAGTTTCTATATACCACATTTCAATTCTCAGAATATTCAATGAAATTTTCAAATGTTCGATCTAATCAGTCATTTGCTTCAAATATCTCAGGATATCATAGAAAAAACGAGCATAAAATCATCAGAATACTCTAAACACAGGGTTCATCAACTCACAAACATAGCTGGAGCATTCCAAATAGAAACACTCAATCAAATGTAACTCTCAGCTAAAAATCTTCTAACTGGTCTTTCAAATCTTTCAATTTAATCGGTATCATTCTGTACTGTGTTCTAGAAATAAGAATAGTACCTTGCATTCATTCAATGCTAGAATCTATCTTTCTGACTGGAAGCAACTCTGACATCTCATCTAAGCACACATCAGCAATTTCATGTATCACTGGCAAATCAGCCCATGATAGGCTTGATTTCAGTATGTCAACTGAATACATAAGGAATCCCTCCGTTCCTTTCTGTAATAATCAAGTCATTAACATCACATATATCAAAGGAATTCTAGATCTAGAATCCCTACCGTAAAATTTTCGTTCATCAGCCATATCTGGTCTGAATCTCACAATTTGCTGGAAATAATCACCGGTAGCTCTGTACTTGGTCAGCATATCAATATCAATAGTGCAGTCAAAATCAGACAGCTCAAGTACAATGCAATCTAACTCAATCTCATCTTTGTCCTACTGTAGCATACAATGTCTAACAGATGTCACTGATACAAAACCTCTCTCCAACGGAAAAGATCAATACTACAGCAGATAATAACTCAATAGCAAAGCATATATCCATGCAATTTATTAAACAATAATCGTATGGAATGCATTAGTATCTATCAATACTATGCAAAATAACTATACAGGAAACAATTACCTGCCACAATATCATCAAATGCGCTCTAGCCTACTGTCGAGGAGGCTGGCCACCCGTCTGGCTTCCTCCTAACCCTGGTTGTGACTGAGGAGTCGTCGGTGATGTCTGGAAGGAGTGAACAGTAGATACTCGTCTATCTGTCTGAGCCACTGCTCCAGATGACTCTGTTCCATGAGATCTTCGGGAACCTCCCTGTGGACAAACTCTAGCAAAATGTCCTTGCTGTCGGCAGATACGGCAACTACCAGTCACACCTAGACATTGCTCTGTGGGATGTCTTCCACCACAAGTTCTGCAATAAACTCCGGTATAAGTCTGGCTAGAAACACTGGAGCTAGATGAACCGCTCCCTAACTTCTTAAACTGTTTCTTTCGAATTTTCAGAGGATCTTTCTTTCCACCACTAGTACTGCCGCTATCAAATATGAGAGGAAATTCCGTTTTCTGTGGTTGAACAGCATACGACTTTTCTCGTTGTTGGATCAAACTTGCCTCAGCTTCTTTTGCTCTGTTCAAAGCATCAACAAAACTATGGGGTCGCTCCACATTTACCAATGCAGATATCTCTGTATTCAATCCCTTGATGAACTGATCAGTTACAGCTTCATCATTCCCAACCATATGAGGCGCAAAACGTAGTAAGGTAAAGAATTTTGCTGCATATTCTTCAATATTCAGTTGACCCTGTCTCAAATTGGTAAACTCTGTATTCTGGTCCTTTCGGTATGATTCAGGGAAAAATCTTTTATAAAACTCAGCTTTGAAGATGTTCCACGTAATCACTGTACCATGCTGCTCTAAGGCTTCCTTGGTTGCGATCCACCAACTCTTCGCGACCTCATGTAACTGATGCCTAATCAGTTTAATTCTATATTCATCTGGGTAGTCAAACGAATCAATTAGCATTTCTATCTCATCTAGCCAACTCTCACAATCATCTGATGTTTCAGTGCCCTTCAAAATCGGCGGTTGGAATGACTGAAATCTCTTCAACATTGCTTCCATCGGAGTTTCTGACACATCCATCTGATAACTCGAAGTACTACCCGGTTCTCGAATTCTTCGAGAAGGTATATCTGATTACCAAAAGAATTAGTAACCAAATACAACAAACCTGTTTCAGTCCTCCTCTGATCATCTTACTGCTGATCCAGAATCGGTTATGATTCATGCTTTACAAGTACACATTGCAATTACTAAATAAATCAAGTAAACATGTACTTTCAAAGCAATAAAACATGCTTTCATGCTAGCATAGAACATAAGTATAATAACAATACAATATTCTCATGATATTATCAATAAGTAAGCAAGGAAAAAGGACTCAATCTACACCGCTCACCATTTTCTATCTCAGGCTAAGGAACCTAATGCTCTGATACCACCTGCTGTGGGGACCCAGACGCTAATTCATTTCTTAATCATTTTTGGGAATAATTAAATCAATTAAATACACAGGGTCTAAATTTTTTTTTAAAATACAACAGCAGAAACATAATAAAATCAGTCTGATACACATGTTAATATAAAAGTACAAGTCTTGTACTACATGTCTTTTCATCAAACTAGGGTTCAATCACTATACATCAAATGTTGAATCCTATTCTACTTCTGAGTCCGGATCTCCACGCTAAACTGTAGTCTCTCATCTTCCTCTTGACCCTGAACATGTCCCACCTGTTGTCATGCACGCATACAAACAAGACAACAGTCGGATGACTCCGATGAGAAATACATTCCCAGTATAAATCATGTATACATGCAATCATATAAACAAATACAAAGGCATGAAATAGATATCAATAACATGTATTCAATCTGAAAACATAAATTGATACGAAACTGTAAATCAACTCTGATTTACATTCTCTTACTCATAAACTCTGACTCGACTCTTTTCTAATCTAGGGTTCCCGATCTGAATAAGAACGCAACAATCTCCCACCTACTCTCCCGATCGTGGTGACGGTACGTTCTTATTACGGACTTTGGTCCTGTCTCTATATCAAATATCTGCAATAGGAGTTGCTCTGCTCTTATGCCATATCAATATGACCAAACGCTCGGTGTCTTGGCAAGGCTGCCAAAGACTTGGCATATTCTGCCAACCTATCAGACACATCATTCAAAGACTCTACTTATAATATCTACTTAAGTATAATTCAATAAAATAAGCATAACAATCTCAAACATTGCAACATATCGAGGCAATGACAGTTCAGTATGTGATTTTGGGAAACTCAAGTCGAATCTAACTCGAGTTGTGCAATCCCACATCAACATCAATTTATACCTTTCTCTTCTCGGTCTGACGAAGTCGAAGTCTCGAATTCAAATCTATCCATATCAATCTGGTAATGACAATATCGAATATACTGTGTCAATAGACAACTCAATTCAAAACCTGTTCTGATCAAAACTCAAATCAAGACATAATCTAAACAATTTCAACTATAAAACGATACAATCTCAATCAATAGCGAATTTGATTAATATCAATCTACTGATGTTTCGACGGCATACAATACAATCTCAATAACCCCGTCAATCTCAACATCACTGATATAATAACACAACTCATAATCAATATCAGTACAACCCATAATCTAACAATACTAGATCATCATTTCAAATCTGTACAAGCTCGCAATACCGGCAATACAATATCAGTATATACGAATCAACAACTCATCTGATCCAAATCTAAATAATATCAATATACCCAGCAATACAGTACCAATCAGATATTAACCCCAACAACTTATAATCGATAACAACACAATTCTGATATCAATTCGGTCTGATCACAATCAAATCAACTCTGAAAATTCATAGCAATTACATACGATATATGTTCTTCGATCCGGTTTCAATTATACGATGTCTGATGTCGTAAGAACAACATATATCAATCATATCTGATTCTGGCAGTATCATAATTTCAAATCATATCAAAACGTAATAAAACTTACGTCTCGTGAAAGCTCTCGTTGATAGGAACACGGTAGTGAAGTCGGATTGAAGTTCAGATGGACGGATTCTTCGTGAATCAAAATCTAGTGTCAAGGACTCATTTCTTTCCCGGGAGCTTTTCCTTGATTCTTTCTTCTTTTTCTCGTTTGTTTTGAAGTAAAGGATACAAGTATATATATATATATATATTGCATGATAAAGGGCAAGTGGCTCATCCTTCAAGCTACATGTCTCGCGCATATGCGCGACCTCAATCGGTGCATATGCGCGAGACCTACTGGTCTCCGCGATAAGCTTTTCGGCAGCTCGCGCATATGCGTGCACCATCGCCGCGCATATGCGCGAGGTTCTCTGGACATGGCATTTAGCTTCTGCACAGCTCGCGCATATGCGCGCACACTTCTCGGGCATATGCGCGAGGTCTTCTGCCACTGTCGCGCATATGCACAGCTCCTTGTCGCGCATATGCGCAAGATGTTTTGTCCTCGCACATATTTTGTGTTTTCTTCCGTCTTTTCCGGTCTAATCCTTTCCGTCTTTAATCACATTAATTGTCACCAAATCATTTCAGATTAACAGGATAGAAATCTCAGGCCTTACAAGTGTGTGATGATGTATGTAATGATGTATTTATTTTTGGATCTTATTTCCAAAGAAATTCTATAAATAGGTCTCTCAGTTTGTAAAGAAAATCACAATTGAGTAAAGAGAAAATTTTATAAAGTGTGTAGTTTGGTAATTTTGAAAGTTTCAGATTTTTACTTTTTACCGTAAATTTTTCCTTTTAACACGTTATCAGCACGATACTCGAAGTTTCGGTTCTCCATATTTTTCCAAGCTCCAAAACACAAGGAAAAAGTAACAATATTCAAAAGTAAGAGTATTTTCTTTAGTGTTTATTTATTTTTATTGTATATATATTTAATATATAATATCATGTTATTATATAAAATGATTCTCTGACACCTCATTATAATAACGTGATGTGATTATATTATTATACTGCTTATATAATTTTATTTTGTTACTATTTATTTATTGTATATATATATTTGAATAATATCATGTTATTATATAAAAAGAGTCCATGACACCTCATTATAATAACGTGATGTGATTATTTCATTGTTTATATATTTTATTGTGTTATATAATAATTATATATATATTTATATTTGTATAATGTCACGGTATTATACAAAAGAAGTCTCTGACACCTCATTATAATATTGTGATATGATATACACAATGATTTAAATATGATTAACATTATATACATCATATTATTACCATAAAATTTACATATACATACATTTATTTTTTAAGAATTTGTAACGGTCATAAATGGTCATAAACGGCTATTTTTTACCCTATAAATATGACTTCACAAAACATTCAATCACTCCAAACTTATTCTTCCTCCCTAAAAAATTTTCTTCATCAAAATTTCGAAAAAGAAGAAGATGTCTCTTCAGGTTATTTTGTGTAATTATTTTGGTTATTATACTCACTAGTCTTGTATTTATCGGAGAATATTCGCCTCGCATTTTTCTTTATTTTTAAGAATGCTTGTACTTGTAATTTATCATTTACTTTTTATTGTCATATTAATAGAACTTAACTAATAAAATGCATTGTTATTTTTATAGTACCACCATGTCAAACTTGGCGAAGCTCGAATTTGTTGCGCTCGACATTACAGGAAAAAACTATATACTATGGACTCTCGATGTAGAAATGAATCTTGAGTCATTGGGTCTAAAAGAGACCATTAAAGAAAATGGTATATCTTCATCAGAAGAAAAAGCAAAATGTATAATATTTTTACGTCGACATCTTGATGAAGGTTTAAAATGTGAATATCTTATCGAAAAAGATCTCATGGCTCTGTGGAAAGGATTAAAAGAAAGATTTGAACATATAAGAGAAGTTATACTTCCGACTGCCCGTGATGAATGAAATATGTTGAGATTCCAAGATTTTAAGAAAGTAAGTGATTACAATTCAGCGATGTATCGAATAATCTTGCAATTAAAATTTTGTAGACATGAAGTTACGGAATCGAAAATGATTGAAAAAATATTTTCCACATTTCACGCATCAAATATAACTCTGCAGTAACAATATAGAGTGCGTGGATTTGCGAGATATTCTGAACTTATCGCATGTCTTCTTGTAGCAGAAAAGAACAATGATCTGCTAATGAGAAATCATCAGTCCTGACCCACTGGATCAACAACATTTTCAGAATTAAATGATGTAAGTAAAATTGAATTTAAACCTGGAAACCAAAATCAAATTCAGAGACAAGGTTTTGGTAGAGGTCGAGGTCGAGGTCGAGGTCGAGGTCGTGGTCGTGGACATGGAAGTAGTCGTGGTCGTGGTCACGGCTGTGGTTTTGAAAAAAATCGAGATAGTTATTTTTATAACTCATCTCAAAAGGGCGTCACGAACCACCCACTGAAAAGGCATCATGAGAACATGAGTGGTAATGAAAATCACTCAAAATGATTTGAAAGTTCTTGTTTTAGATGCGGCACTTCAGGACATTGGTCTCGTATCTGTCGAGCTCCGAGCACCTTTGCAAGCTCTATAAAGAATCGATAAAGGGGAAAGAAAAAGAGATCAACTTCACTTAGCACAGTGGCCGTTTGAGTTATTAAACTCATTTTGATGCTGCAGATTTTCTAAATGATTTCTCTGGAAATGATCAATATGCTGGTGGAATAGAAATGAAAAATATTGATGCTGCAAATTTTCTCAACGATTTCTCCGGAAATGAACAATATATTCGTGGAATATAAATGTAAAATAATTTAATTTTAATGTACTCATATGATAATGTTTTATTGTACAATTATGACATGTGTTACATTTTTCAATAAATTACATATGTATTGTCAATAATTTTTTCATTGCATATTTTTTTTTAAGTTCTAATATGGAAAATGCTGTGAACAAAGCTAAACAAGGATCAAATCCCATGGTGTTTGCATAACTGATAGTGGTACAACGCACACTATTTTCCGGGATAAAAGATATTTCTTGGAACTAAAACCAACAAAAACAATGGTGAATACAATATCAGGTCCTGTAGACTTGATAAAAGGTCGTGGTAAAGCACATTTTTTGTTATCTAATGGTAGAAATTTTTCGATAAATGATGCTTTGTATTCACCACAATCAAAAAGAAATTTGTTGAGTTTTAATGACATATATTCTCATGGGTATGATACTCAGATAATAAATGAAAGAAATGAGAAATATATGTGTCTTACCACATATAAATCAAGAAAGGAATATTTAGTTGAAAAACTACCAATGCTCCCTGCTACTACTTAAATAATAAGTCACCCAAGTGTAGGTTGTATGCAAATAATATATTTCGTAAGTACGAGATCGATCCTCAGAGAGGTTATTTTGAGTTTAAATTTATTAATTTATAGATTACCAAATGCAAGAATGAAGTTTACAAATTATAAATTTTGTCAAGGCTTGAGGATTTATTCTTGTTTTATATAATATTGTTTAACTAAAAGTAAAACAAAAGAAACCACCATAAAAATGGTTCCAAGAAAATTAAACACACACATAATATAATATAGTTCCCATTATAGAAAATACCGAATTAACCGATATTTTATATATGGTACCTATGATTATAATTATAACTATATAAATAAATAATTGCATAAAGTAAATGTTAAATTAAATCATTATATTTCATTTAGAACAACCGGCATAGCCACGCTATTGCCTATGCGGAAAAGTAAAAGTTAGTTGAGATAAAGTAAATGTTAGATGCGAAAAATAAAAGTTAGTTGCGATAAAGTAAATGTTAGATTGTTAGATGTTAGTATTAAATCATAATATTTTATTTAGAACAACCGGCAGAGCCACGCTATCGTCTAAATGAAATATTATGATATTATTATATAAATATATATATATATATATATATATATAAAATAATAAATGATGAAATATTTATTGTATCAAAATTAAACAACAAATCAAGATAACCACTTTAATGGTATCAAGCATTTGATGTAAATTGATAACAACAAATAATTCATTTTTATACCTACAATAAAAATAAGTTAGCTAAATGAAAAGAAATAAAGAAAGAATATACAAAATATAAACAATCTTACTTCACCAAGAATGCATCTTCTTCACCTTGACATAATAGATTTAGCTTGCCATAAGCTTACTTTTGATCAACACTAAAATATCACTCATAGTTGAGAACATGAAAAAAAATATATTAAAACTTAGAACTTTGATACACACTCACACTATATTTTACAATGAGATAGAATGATTCTCAAGCTAGCACAAGGCCTCTGTTTATAGGCCAAATGAGAGAAAGGGTCAAAATTTTTATTATTGTCATGTAGTTGCAATAGTATTCTTTGTCTCCTCCAAGTTCAATTCCATGTCCCTTCTTTCAATGCTTTGTTCCACGACTTTAATCACCGAATTTGACTCTGCTCAAAACGGCAAACATGTGGGAAATTGTCTGTAGATGAATTTGGCCACTTGGTTCACCTTATTTGGTTAAATATTGAAATAGTTATGATTTTTTTACTATATACTGGTCATAGTAAAAGTAAATTTGTCCTCCTTTTGATATTTGCACAATTTGATCATCTTAATGAATTTTTTAGGCAATTATGTCTTCCGCAAAGTTGTAGATAATTTCTCAAGGATTCCAAACATGTTTGAGTCACCTCCATTTGAATTTTCTAGCTTGAGTTATCATTATTTTACCAACACGTAGAAAACCTGAAAATAAAACATATTTAGTAAGACAATTAAATATAAACAAACAATACTAAAATAACATAATTTTATAATTTTAATGAAACTTAAATTTTAAAATACAGGTTTTAACATATAATAAATTATTAATTTTAAGTTTCATCACACCCCCACAATATCTTATTACTAGTCCCTTAGTAATTAAATTTATCGGAAAATCACAACCTAGATTCTTTATTCCTTTTATATATTCAAATACAAACATATTTATTAAAAACAAAATCATATACCGATTTATATATATATATATATATATTTTCGTTTAATATAATAATATATAATTAGATGTGTTTTTATTATTATTCTTATTTTCACATAATATATAAAGTAACAATATATATATAATTTTTTTTAAATTTCTAATTTTTTTATAATAATATAGTCAAAAGGATAATTCACACCACCCACCATAACATGTATAATATCAAGAATATTAATGTAAAAGCCTCAACTCCATAAATTCTTCCAGGTCAAAATGTTTAAGGAATAGCTAGTTTGCACTCATGGAGTTGAAATGAATATTAACTCTCATTGAAAAAGGCTAAGTATTAAAGCAGACAATTAATTAAACTAATATTGAAAACAAAATAGGAAAATTTACAAAAAATAAAATCCCCCTTTTTCTTTTTTTTATTGTTTTTTTAAATAACGTGACTGCAAAATATTACAATAACATAAAATTTTTTATCCAAACATTCTACCATAAATATATATATATATATATATGTATATATATATATATGTATATTTATAAACATTTATATAACGGATACATCCGACTACCTTTGAAAATTATCTAGCACAAACAAATCTTTTTGTTTGTTTTTTGTTTTTTTTTGTTTTTTGTTTTTTTTTTTTGTTTTTTTCAACACTATATTGATGTTTTTAGAACACATTGATAGTACATCAATCAAATCTAAAAAAAAATTACAATGAATAAAGTATTTTGCAGTCCGTTATATATTTATTTCTTTTTTTTTCTTTTTTCAATAAATATTTTTTTTAGGGGAGTTATATTCTTATAATTAACCATTTTTTAATAATCAATAAAAGTTTATTAATTGTTTTCTCATTTCTCACCACTCACTCACAAAAGATGTGTGAGTATATATTATAATTTTACAAAAGAATTCTTTCAATTATACATGTTAACAACCATACAAACCATATCTTTTAACTATATTCTCATAAAAATTTTAGAAATTATTTTATTTGAAAACACATACAATTATATATATATATATATATATATATATATGAACACATCTATTATATATTTTATATTAATTGAAATCAAAATATATATATAAATTGGTACATATGAAAAACTAATTTTTCTTTTAGTCTGTATTTTGAATATAATGAATATTAAAATCTAGTGTATTGTGATTTTCCAATAATTATTAACTAATGCGTTTCAGGTGCATTTTACTGACACCTTACTCGACATTGAACTAAAAATTATTATTATTATTACTATATATAAGTATATATTTTAATTTTTATATAAAAAAACTAAAAGGAGAAGAAGAAGAAATTATTCATACCTTAAAGAAAAACATTAAAACATACCGTTGAATCACAAGTTTAGCATCACATGAATTTTCTTTTCTTACTTTTGGATGTTGGCCAATTAAGTTGAGATAAGGATGGATCTGGTTCCTTGCAGTAAATCAATAAGTTCACCTTCACTTGTAGTAGAAACTAACATCCTTCGCGAAGCTAATGAAATAAATCTCTGTTCCACAACATCATCAAAAAATGATAACAGTTTATCATAATAATTGTTAACATTTAACAAACCAATTGGCTTATTGTGGATATTTAATTGTGCCCAACAAACAGTATGAAATATTTCTTCCAAAGTACCGAAACCTCCTGACAAAGCAATGAAAGCATCTGAATGTTCAATCATTTGAGTAATTCGTTCATACATGTTGTCCACTTTCATTTCTTCTCCTATTGTTGGTCCTGTAAGATTGGCTAAGGTAATCGGAATAATGCCTAAAACTTCACTTCCACCTGCATGCGCAGCTTTTGCAACTTTTCCCATGAGGCCAACTTCATCACCACCATATGCCAAATGAATCTTTTTTTTAGCAAGTGTTATTCC
The DNA here is from genome assembly GCF_025594145.1 of Primulina tabacum. NCBI lineage: Eukaryota > Viridiplantae > Streptophyta > Magnoliopsida > Lamiales > Gesneriaceae > Primulina > Primulina tabacum. The sequence continues at coordinate 22,404,241 of NC_134561.1, read as the reverse complement.
AAGATTTTCTGCTACTTTTTCATAAATTGAATCTTTTCATGCACTAGATCCACAAAATACACAAATATATTTGATTTTACTTACCGTGGACGTTGACATGTTGAGAAATATGTTTTTTTGTAATTGTTAGATCACAGCATATGAATTTATAAGCGTAACATGCCAAAAGTCAATATTTGAACAGGAAATTATTATTATTAAAAGAAAATAAAAATGACAAAATTAAAACAAATATATACAGCGTAGTTGTGATTGTGGCTCACATCTTCCTCTGATTTTACGTTCAGTAACGGCTTCAACGCCTTCTATGAGTCGAGGATATGCTTCCCATCCAATTTTCTTATAAATTGGCAAACATGGTCTTTTAACGTCAGATTCCCAAGACGAAATTGTGTATATACATTTACTTATCTAAATAGATATGCGTTACTACAGTAGGATCTTTGTAAGGCTGATTCCACCGTCCATATTGATATTCCTCCTGTTGAAATTCCCACCATAGTTTAAGAAGTTCATTTTGCATGTACCCACTAGAATGCGTATCAAGAACCTCTAGAAAATTATCCAAAGGCTCTTTACTCAGACAATTCTTAATGAATAAAATTTTATCTTCTCTATTCATTGATGTCATTCCAACATTTTTGCATTTTTCCTTACAAGTCCACCTTGCACATTTATGACATCCAACTATACGTTTAGCTCTTCGCTTTTTGGCATATGTGCTTTTACCAAATCCTGGCATATGTCTTATTATTAATTCACTTGCTTCCCCAACCAATCGGACTTTTGCTTCAATTATCAAACGGACATCATTCGGTATGCCATATGACATCATCAACCTTAGCCGCTCACATCTAGCTTTATAAATTTTTTTCAATGCATTATCAGGTAAACAAGCAAAATATTTACGAAGATTCATAATACACGCATCCATATTATTATTATTATTATATATTTCAATTATTTTGGGAAAGCTGAAGAAACCGACTAAAACAGTCACGAAGTACCGTTATCCGCCACTTAACCGGGGAATGAACTAGAATCTGCAAAACAAAATGAAAATATCAAATAACTATTGTGGATCATATAAAGGCATAAACTCATTATTAAGAATTTCATTTTCTATAAAAGGCTTAAGTCTTTGCCCATTAACTTTAAATACGTCATTATTTTTAGGATTTTCAATATCAACAGCACCATGAGGATAAACAAATTTGACTATAAATGGTCCTGACCACCTCGATCTTAGTTTACCTGAAAATAAATGCAAACGAGAATTATAAAGCAAAACTTTTTGTCCAATTTCAAATGACTTTCTCATAATATTTTTATCATGAAAGGCTTTAGTTTTATCTTTATAAATCTTCGAATTTTCATATGCATCATTTCTTAATTCTTCAAGTTCATTTATTTGCAATTTTCTTAATTTAGATGCATAAGCTAAATTAATATTAAATGCTTTAATTGCCCAATAAGCTTTATGTTCAAGTTCAACCGGTAAATGACAATGCTTACCAAAAACTAACCTATATGGTGACATCCCTAATGATGTTTTAAATTCAGTTCTATATGTCCATAATGCATCAGTTAATCTTAAAGACCAATCTTTTCGATTTGGATTAACTTTTTTTTCTAAAATTTGTTTTATTTCTCTATTTGCAAGTTCAACTTGACCATTACTTTGAGGATGATATGGGGTAGAAACTTTATGTGTAATGCCATATTTTCTTAACAAAGAAGAAAATGATTTATTTATAAATTGACTTCCCACATCACTAATTATTGCTCTAGATATTCCAAATCGGCTAAAAATATTTTCTTTTAAAAATTTTATAACAACTTTATGATCATTAGTTCTACATGCAATTGCTTCAATCTATTTTGAAACATAATCAACAGCGACTAAAATGTACGTATATCCAAAAGATAATGGAAATAGACCCATAAAATCTATCCCCCAACTATCAAATATTTCAATAATTATGATTGGATTTAAAGGCATAATGTTTCGTTTTGAAATTGATCCCATCTTCTGACAGTTTTCACAAGATTTGCAAAATAAATTTGTAATGCCCGAGATTTTGATTATGATAATCCGAAATGATTCGGTGATTAATTGATGTGATTCTAGACGGAAAGGATCGGACCGGGAAAGACGAGATAATGCATGAAAATGTGCGAGGAACAGTAGCCCTCGCGCATATGCGCGGCACAGATGCACGCATATGCGCGACGTGGGCAGAGGACCTCGCGCATATGCGCGAAGTGAGTCGCGCATATGCGCGAGCCTGTGCAAGCGATGTCCAGAGGACCTCGCGCATATGCGCGGGATGAGTCGCGCATATGCGCGAGCTGCCGAGAAGTCGAGTCCAGAGAGTTGGGCGCATATGCGCGGAAATGTGTCGCGCATATGCGCCAGCAGTTGGGAAGACACGCGCCGAGACTTAAGGTCTCGCGCATATGCGCCAGTTGATGTCGCGCATATGCGCGAGACGTGTTGCATGTAGGATCGGCCATTTGCTTTACATGCGTGAATGCAATATATATATATGTAACAAAGCTTCGTTCCTCCTTCATTATTTCCGGGAAAAGAGTCGAGAAAAGTCTCTGTGAAGTTAAAGAAAATCCTTACGTCTTTTGGGGAGAAATTCGTCTATCCGATTTTGAATCCGACTTCAGCATTGAGTTCCTATCGACGTAGGCTACAACTGGACGTAAGTTTTACTACGTTTTGATATGATTTGAAATTATGGTATTGTCAGAATCTGATATGATTCACATATGATGTTCTTGTCATGTTAGACATCGTATAATCGAAACCGGACTGAAGAATAAATACCATATGGAATTGTTATGATTTCGGAGTTATGTTGGAATCGATTTGATATCAGAATTGAATCGTTATCGATTATGAGATGTTAGAATTGATATCTGACTGAGATGATATTGCTGGGTATACTGAGACTATGACGTTATATTGTTGAAACAGAATTTGATTGAATTCTGATTATATCCAGTATTGTTTGAGTGGTGTACTGATACCGTACCCTCGATATTGTTATTGTCAGATTGAGTATTGACAGGATTTGAGTTTGAGACTTCGACAGAGTCAGAGTATCAGAAAGAAAGGTATAAATTAATGTTGAGTTGGGATTGCACAACTCGAGTGAGGTTTGACTCGAGTTTCCCTAAATCACATACTTAGTTTATTGCATTGATATTTGTAATTGATGAGATTGATGTTTGTAGTCTATTGATTTATAGCCACTGCATGTATTGACTACTGATTGTTTAGTCATTGGCTGATTCGTCTAGTCACCGGCTGATTCGTCTGGTTATTGACTGATTCGTCTAGTTATCGACTGATTCGTCTAAACTTTGGCTGATTCGCTTAATTACTGGCTGATTCGTCTAGTTATTGACTGATTCGCTTAATTCTTGACTGATTCGTCAATTCTGCGGCTGTTTCGCCCGGACACTGGATATATAAATTATATCGATGCCGTTTAGGGTTGATTCGTTCTTATCGACTGCGATTCGATATAATTATCAATATCCAGACATTGGGATCCCTAGGTTAGAGTTGAGTCGAGTCTGAGACGACGCGTTGTTTGAGTCGAGTCTGTGATGACTAGTTGATTTACAGTTTTATATCATTCATGTTTGTTGATTGGCTGCATGTGAATGATATTTGTTATATGCTTTTGTATATGTTTTTATATGATTGCATGTTTACATTGTTTATACTGGGATTTATTCTCACCGGAGTTATCCGGCTGTTGTCTTGTTTTGTATGTGTGCATGACAACAGGTGGGACAGGTCCAGGGTTGAAAAGATGAAGAGAGATCGTGATTAGAGTGGAGGCTCCGGACTTGGATTAGAGATAGGGTTAGACACGTGATATTAGCTGTCAAACCTTAGTTGAATAAATGTATACAGGACTTGCACTTTTATACTGAGATGTATATACGTTTTATTCCACTACGTTCCGCATTTTAAAAAAAATTTAGACCCTATTTGATAATTGATTAATTAGTCCCAACGATGATTAAGAACATGATTAGCGTCCGGGTCCCCACAAAATGCGTATCTTTGAATAAAGACGGCCAATAAAATCCACGTTGTAAGATTTTTGTAGCTGTTTTATTGGATGAAAAATGACCTCCACATGCTTCAGAATGACAAAGTTTAATAACATTACTTACTTCATTGTCGGGTATGCATCGTCGAAAAATTTGGTCAGGACAATACTTAAATAAGTAAGGATCATCCCAAAAAAAAATTTTAACTTCTATCAAGTATTTATTCTTATCATGTGAATTCCAATGAGAAGGTATTTTATTTGTCACAAGAAAATTTACAATGTTAGCAAACCAAGGCATAATAGTAGCATAAAACAACTGATCATCTAGAAAATTTTCATTTATTGGTATTTCATTATGAGATGATTCAGTCATTATTCTAGATAAATGATCGGCTACAACATTTTCTTTTCCTTTTTTATCTTTAATTATAATATCAAATTCTTGTAACAATAAAATCTACCGTATTAATCTTGGCTTAGCATCTTGTTTATTTGATAAATATTTTATGGCAGAATGATCGGTGTAAACAATAGTAGTAGAACCAATTAAATAAGATCGAAACTTATCTAATGCAAATACTACTGAAAGTAATTTTTTTTTCAGTAGTTGAATAATTTATTTGGGCACTATTTAAGGTTCTACTAGCATAATAGATTGCATAAGGTTTTTCTTCTTTTTTTTGTCCTAACACAGCTCCTATAGCATAATCACTTGCATCACACATTAATTCAAATGGTAAAGACCAATCTGGAGGTTGTAAAATAGGTGATGTAACTAAAAGATTAATAATTTTTTTAAAAGCATTTTCACATTTCTGAGTCCATTCAAATTGTGTATCTTTTGTTAAAAGATTTGAAATAGGTTTAGATATTATGCTGAAATTTTTTATAAACCTTCTATAAAATCCTGCATGACCCAAGAATGATCGAACTTCTTTGACCGTTTTTGGTGATGTTAAATTAGCAATAACATCAACTTTGGCTTTATCAACTTCAATTCCTTTTTCAGATATCACATGTCCTAAAACAATCCCAGATTTAACCATATAATGACATTTTTCCCAATTTAAAACAAGATTTTTTTCTTCACATCTTTTTAATACTTCTTCTAGATTTTTAAGACAATTTTCAAATGAATTTCCAAAAACAGTTATATCATCCATAAAAACTTCTACATATTCTTCAAACATATCACTGAAAATACTTAACATGCATCTTTGAAAAGTAGCCGGAGCATTACATAAACCAAATGGCATTCTTTTAAATGCAAAAGTTCCGAAAGGACAAGTAAAAGTAGTTTTTTCTTGATCTTCTAATGATATAGGTATTTGATAATACCCCGAATACCCACCAAGAAAACAGTAATAAGAATTTCCTGCTACTTTTTCTAGAATTTGATCTAAAAATGGTAGTGGGAAATGATCTTTTCTAGTTGCATCATTTAATTTTCTATAATTAATACACATACGCCAAACTAGATGGAATCCTAGCTTGTAATAACTCTCCCTTTTCATTTTTTATAACAGTGATGCCGGACTTTTTAGGTACTACTTATGTTGGACTTACCCATTTACTATCTGAAATTGGATAGATAATTCCAGCGTCTAATAGTTTTAATACTTCATTCTTAACAACTTCCTTCATATGTGGATTTAACCTTCTTTGTGATTGTTGATATGTTTTAGCATTTTCTTCCAAGTGAATTTTATGTGTACAAATTAAAGGATTCATACCTTTTATATCTTTCAAAGTCCATCCAATTGCATTTTTATATTTTTTAAGTAATTTAATCAAATCTTCTTCTTGATTTGTCAAAAGAGTGGAAGAAATTACAACAGGAAATGTTTTATTTTCACCAAGAAATACATATTTCAATTCTAATGGTAAAACTTTTAATTCAAGTTTTGTATTATCATCTTCTTTAAAATTATTTTTAGACTCAAAACTTTCTATTGAAAAAACTTCAGATTGTTGATTTAAGTTTTCTTCTTGTATATTTTCTTCCACAATTGTTTCAATTTCATTATCATATTCATTTTCATTAATACTTGGTTGTTTACATAAATTGAACACATTAAGTTCTAAAGTCATATTTCCAAAAGACAATTTCATTATTCCATTTCGACAATTAATTAAAGCATTTGAAGTTGCTAGAAATGGTCGTCCCAATATTACTGGAATTTCATTATGTACTTCTATTGGTTGTGTATCCAAAACAATAAAATTTACAGGATATTTGAATTTATCAACTTGAACCAACACATCTTCTACAATACCTCTAGGTATTTTGATTGACCTATCCGCCAGTAAGAGAGTAACAGAAGTGGGTTTTAATTCTCCTAAATTAAGTTTTTCATAAACTGAATAAGGAAGTAAATTCACACTTGCTCCCAAATCCAACAAAGCTTTTTAAATTTTATTTTCTCCAATAATACATAAAATTGTTGGACAACCAGGATCTTTATATTTTAAACTAGAATTATTTTGAAGAATAGAACTTACTTGTTCAGCCAAGAATGCTTTTTTCTTCACATGCAATTTTCTCTTTACAGTACATAAGTCTTTCAAAATTTTGCATAAGAAGGTACTTGTTTAATAGCATCTAATAATGGAATATTTATCTTCACTTGTTTAAAAACTTCATAGATATCAGAATCACTTTTTTTGTTTTTTATGATTTGTTAATGCATGAGGAAATGGTGGAGGTTTATTTGACTTATTTACTATTTCAGATGATTTATCATTCATATTATTCTTAAAATTTAAGGTATCATCATTCTCAAAAGTATCAGGATTATCATCCTTACTCTTTGATTTTAAATGATCCTTGTTTTCATTACTATATGGATCATTAACTATTTTACCACTTCTAAGGGTAATAACAGATTTTATTTGATCAATTTTTTTCATTTTTTAATTCTTGATTTTGATTTTTAGGATTAGGTTGAGGTTGAGATGTAAATTTTCCTTTTTCATGAATATTAAGTGCAGATGCAAATTTTGCAAGAGTTTCTTTCAAATCACTCGTAGATTGACTGTTTTGAATATTGATAGACTCTTGCTTTTGGATAAATGCATGTATTACATCTTCAAAGTTTTTTCTTGGAGGTGTAACATAAGGAATATAACCTTGATGATTTTGGTTATTTTGAAAATATTGTTGTGACGGTTGTGCATTATTATCATTCCTCCAACTAAAATTAGGATGAATTTTCCATCCAGGATTATATGATGGTGAAAAAAGATCTAGTATTCGTTTTTTATAATTGTTAACATAATTTGCTTGTTCATGGAGACATTCTTTAAATGAAGGTAATGTTGGACAATCTTTTGTAGCATGATCATGTGTATCACATATATGACAAACAATTTCTTGAATACTTTTTAATTGACCACTCTTTTTTCATTTCTAATGACTCAATTTTTCTTGCTAAAGATGCAAGTTTAGCTTGAATATCTATATCAACTTTAAGATTATAGATACCACCCCCATTTGTTGAATTATTGTTTTTAGTTGTTGGTGGTTCTATTGTGCCTATATTATCCCAATTTTGAGCATTTTCTGCTAATGAATCCAAATATTCCATAGCTTCATTTGGGTTTTTATCTTCAAAAGTTCCATTACACATGAAATCTATCATTTACCTATCTTTAGGTATTAGACCTTCATAAAAGTGAGAAATTATTCTCCATGTTTCAAAACCATGATGTGGGCATATATTAAGTAATTCTTTATATCTATCCCAACATTGATAAAACGTTTCTCCTTGTTTTTGAGAAAAAATTGTAATTTGTCTTTTAAAAGAGTTTGTTCTATGGGAAGGGAAAAACTTTTTGAGAAATTGTTGTTGCATTTCTTCCCATGATCTTATTGAACTTGATCTTAAATTTTGTAGCCATGTTTTAGCTTTATCTTTTAAAAAAAAAGGGAAAAGCTTTAATCGAACTATATCCATACTAGAATTTTGATCATTATAAGTGTTACAAACTTCCTCAAATTCTCTTAGATGCAAATATGGATTTTCAGAATCTAAGCCATGAAAATTTGGTAAAAGTTGAATAATTTGAGGTTTGAAGTTGAAATTAGATGCATCAGGAGGAAAAACTAAACAAGATGGGGCACTAGTTCTAATAGGGTTCATATGGTACCTAAGTGTTCTTAATTGATCATGTTCTTGATTATTATTATTATTATTATTATTATTATTATTATTATCATCATTATCTTGATTATTTGAATTATCATCTATGTTTAAATTATTTTCAGATACTCGAATAAGTCTACCACTTTTTTTTCGACTCCAAATACTCATACAAAAAAAAAACAACACAATACTTATAAATAAAACATAATTAACAAATATAAACTTAATTTATACCTCCCCGGCAACGGCGACATAAACTTGCTACTACTTAAATAATAATTCACCCAAGTGTAGGTTATCTGCAAGTAATATATTTCGTAAGTACGAGATCGATCCTCAAAAAGGTTATTATGAGTTTAAATTTATTAATTTATAGATTACCAAATGCAAGAATGAAGTTTACAAATTATAAATTTTGTCAAAGCTTGAGGATTTATTCTTGGTTTATGTAATATTGTTTAACTAAAAGTAAAACAAAAGAAACCACCATAAATAATGGTTCCAAGAAAATTAAACACACACATAATATAATATAGTTCCCACTATAGAAAATACCGAATTAACCGATATTTTATATATGGTACCTATGATTATAATTATAACTATATAAATAAATAATTGCATAAAGTAAATGTTAGTTGCGGAAAAGTAAAAGTTAGTTGAGATAAAGTAAATGTTAGATGCGAAAAATAAAAGTTAGTTGCGATAAAGTAAATGTTAGATTGTTAGATGTTAGTATTAAATCATAATATTTCATTTAGAACAACCGACAGAGCCACGCTATCGGCTAAATGAAATATTATGATATTATTATATAAATATATATATATATATATATATATATAATAATAAGTGATGAAATATTTATTGTATCAAAATTAAACAACAAATCAAGATAACCACTTTAATGGTATCAAGCATTTGATGTAAATTGATAACAACAAATAATTCATTTTTATACCTACAATAAAAATAAGTTAGCTAAATGAAAAGAAATAAAGAAAGAATATACAAAATATAAACAATCTTACATCACCAAGAATGCATCCTCTTCACCTTGACATAATAGATTTAGCTTGCCATAAGCTTACTTTTGATCAACACTAAAATATCACTCATAGTTGAGAACATGAAAGAAAATATATTGGAACTTAGAACTTTGATACACACTCACACTATATTTTACAATGAGATAGAATGATTCTCAAGCTAGCACAAGGCCTCTGTTTATAGGCCAAATGAGAGAAAGGGTCAAAATTTTTATTAATGCCATGTAGTTGCAATAGTATTCTTTGTCTCCTCCAATTTCAATTCCATGTCCCTTCTTTCAATGCTTTGTTCCACGACTTTAATCACCGAATTTGACTCTGCTCAAAACGGCAAACATGTGGGGAATTGTCTGTAGATGAATTTGGCCACTTGGTTCACCTCATTTGGTTAAATATTGAAATAGTTATGATTTTTTTACTATATGCTGGTCATAATAAAAATAAATTTGTCCTCCTTTTGATATTTGCACAATTTGATCATCTTAATGAACTTTTTAGGCAATCATGTCTTCTGCAAAGTTGTAGATAATTTTTCAAGGATTCCAAACATGTTTGGGTCACCTCCATTTGAATTTTCTAGCTTGAGTTATCATTATTTTACCAACACGTAGAAAACCTGAAAATAAAACATATTTAGTAAGACAATTAAATGTAAACAAACAATACTAAAATAACATAATTTTATAATTTTAATGAAACTTAAATTATAAAATACAGGTTTTAACATATAATAAATTATTAATTTAAGTTTCATCAACTGTGTCAGTGCGGGTGCACTAGCTTACCGCGGGTGCGCTGTAGCTACTGTATTTTTTTATCTTTTTGCACTTTCCAATTCAACACTTTTAATACTTCACACTCTTATTCTATACTTCCAAACTATAACAACAAAAACAACAACAAATCAAATAAACTGCTCAAGAATCACATAATTCTAAGTTAAAAACAAGTAATAAAAGTGAAATAAATTACACTTATCAAATTCCCCCAAACTTAGGATTTTGCTAGTCCCGAGCAAAATAAAAACACACAAACAAACAAATCATGAAATATTTTTAAAAGAACTTGGCCTCAAGATAATTTAACTAAATCTTCATGCAATCACAAGTTAAATCAATCCAACCAATTTTTCATCCGGATATAATCATGAAATCGGTTAATTTTCTTAACTTCTAATCTCTTCAACTCATGTTTCAATACATTCTCAATCAATTTCAATTTTTACAAACACAAATCAAGAGGTCTTTTCCGGTAAATGTTGGGTTCAAAGCAATATTCATTCAAGAAAGGAATACCCAATAAATATTTGATGCAATGAGGTGTGTGTAAAAATGATCAAGATTCGTACTCAATGGAAGTGTTTATCGATTGTCCATAGGCTAAATCCTCCCAATCCCTCTCCACTAGTATATTGGACAACTATGACTAGGTTAATAGGATTTTCAATGGTTGTAATGTTAGGCCTTGGTTTATAGCTATAGCTACAAATGAAGATTAGGAATTCAAATAAGGGAGTAAATTGAATTTTTATAACTCTTTTGCATACTCCACTTTTTCTTTTATCTCCATTTTGTATTCATTTCATCTCTTTTTCTCCCATTTTTCTCCAACTTCTTCAATCAAACACCATTCATCATTTTTCTTTTCTTTTCTTTTGTAGGAGAATATCACTTTCTTTAATCTTTTGAATTCTTACTCCCTTGAGAAGGTAGGAAATAATTGTATAAGATATTCAAAGGGTTGGTAAATGTGGGCTACATGAAAGGATATCGAATGGGGGTCTTTTACACATATTAACGTGTGTCATTCGAATTCATATAAGCTCAAAGAGGTGACAAATGATAAATTATTTTTATTTGGTAGCTTGAAAGGCTCAATCGATAAAAAAAATCACCTAAATCATAGTTTGTCCGTATTTCGCCTCGAGTGTTGTTTGGATAGTTCTAGACAAAATATCAATTCATTAACACAAAGTAGAATCTAATTATCGTGAAAAGTGACATATATATTCAAAAGAAAAATGCTTGGCTTCCAAGAAATTTCAAGAACACAATTCTTTTCTCATATAGGCTCAAGAGGGCTTCAAATGAATATTTATGAACAATATAAATAGGCCCAAATAAAATCAAAGATTGCCTTAATCATATATGTGTTTGCAAAAATTTATTTTAATATCAAATGAAAATCGCAGAGTTGTTTAGAATTTATAAGTCTCAAATTTACCAAATTTCATGATTGTTCTCTAAATTTTTCAAATTGATTGATGAACATTAATGAAATGCATGGTCTTTCTTCTCAATACAAAAATTTTTTCATCATTGGCCATTTCAAATAAAAAATTTCATGACTATGACACTACAAACACACAAGCAACAAACTCACAAGAAAAAAATAAAACACTCAAATAAAACTAAATAAAATGAACAACACACAAAATAAAACACACAAAATAAAATAATATCTCTCCCCCAAACTTAAATATGTGCATCGTTCTCGATGTATATGATCGTGAAAGTTAGGGAATACACATACCTCGGGCAATGACCGTCAGTGGTCATCGCCATCCTCATCGTCTGCTCCTTCTTGTGGTGGGTGATACTCAGGCGCATCATATGTGGGTGGCCACTGTGGAGGTTGCGGAAATGGATTACCAGATGTGGAAGTCGATGGAAATTGTCGAGCCAAGACAGATGTGAAATCCATCATATAATCCATGAATGTATCGGTCCTAAACCGAAAAGCGTCCATGTCCTGGCGTTGTTGGCGGATCTCCTCTTCCAAATAAGTTAATCTATCCCGCACATTTCTTCGTTGCGGTTGTGTTCGTTGTTGTTGGGCCTGAGCATGGTCACGTCTTTCAGCAGCTCTTCTGTTGAATTCTCTTTGACCTTCACGTGTATCTTGTTGATCAGATGTCAGTGACCTATGTGGTTGAATTACCACAATGACATTTTTTGGTTTCAACAATTCTTCGTTTGCTGCCCAAGTCACTCCTGCATAATGGCATAAGTCTGTGATAAGAGAAGGGTGGAGGAGTCCACTAGGAGAGTTACCTTTTGCATAATCTAGCATTGAGTTCTGAAGCAATTGACCTAAATCAATTGTCTTTCCTGAAATCAACTGATTTCAGCACACCAGCTGAAACTGAACTGAACTGAACCAGCTGAACTGAACTGAACCAGCAGTTGACCAACTGAACTGAACTGAACCAGCTGCTGACCAGTTGAACTGAATGACCAGTTGAGTTGACCAGAGTTGACCAGTCGAGAAAATGTCCAACAAGGCGAATTTGACCGTTGCAATTCCAGAAATAGTACAGAAACTTTTCAAACGATCATATTCTTGTGTCTAAGGTATATGTCATTGTTGGAGCCTATAAATACAACATATTGAAGATCAAACAAGAGCTTTTGAAAAGGATTCAAAGCATGAGCAGTTAGCATGAAGAAATTAGCTAGTTGAGAGCACAAGCCCTTTATCTTCTCCATACATACTCAAAAGAACAAAAGTAACATACTCAAATTTGAAACGAGGATCTAACACACAAGCAACAAAAATCATCTTATTCATCTTTCTGGAGCGCCCCAATACTTTTCAAATTTAGCTTTCATCTTCTCCACCATACAACTCAAATCAATATCATCACTATCCACTAACATTTTCAAAATGCAAGCAACTTCACCAATTTCATGAAAGTGAACATTTGAAGTAATATATGATGACCCCGATACTCTTAAGGTAAGTTCGTAAAAAGTTTCAAGAAACTTTACCATGTGTCTTATTTTCTTCCAGTCATCATTAACAAAAGCACCCACAATATTTCCATCTTCACAAGTGTGATTAAGAAGATTATCCAACAATCCAGGATCAAGAAAACCATATCTCACAAAGGCATTCTCAAATTGTTGTGATGTATTCAACATCAAATAGGTCGAATTCCACCTAGTAGGGACATCCAAACACAATGATTTTTTACTCTCTATTTTTTCAATTTCACAACAATCTTTGAATCGTTTCATCCTTACAGGAGATTGCCTAATGTATCTCAAAGCTTGTCTCACACGTTTCACAGAATCACCAACTTCTTTCAATCCATCTTGAACAATAAGATTGATTATGTGAGCAACACATCTAACATGAAGGTGACTACCATTCATGAAATTAGTTCCCCATTTACTAAATTGTTTTGAAAGTTCTTTCACTGCCGTATTATTTGAACTAGCATTATCAACTGTAACAGTGAACACTTTGTCCAAACCCCAATCAATCAAACACTTAGTGATTGCAATTGCCATATCAACACCTTTATGACTACTAATTGGACAAAAATTCAAGATCTTCTTGTGCAGTTTCCAATCTTTATCAATAAAATGAGCTGTGAGACACATATAATTGATTCGTTGTATTGAAGCCCATGTATCTGTTGTGAGACAAACTCTTTGATGTGTGTCTTTAAAAAACAACTTAAGTTTTTTCTTTTCTTCCAAGAAAAGTTCAAAGCAATCTATCGTTATTGTAGCACGGGAAGAAATTCGAAATAGAGGTTGTATTAAATTAATAAAATGCTTGAACCCTTCTCTTTCAATAAGACTAAAAGGTTGTTCGTCCATAATTATCATCTGAGCTAAGGATTTTCTACATGCTTCTTGATCAAATCTCCAAATATTAACTGAATTTCCACTATCTTTTGAATTTTCTTGAAATCTTAATTTGGCTTGTTTAGTCCCAGCATTATGAGGATTTTGCGTACACTTTCTCAGATGATTATTTAAAGAAGATTTTTCATTGGCATTTGAATCAGCAGCATAGTTTGAACTACAATAAAGACACATTGCTCTTTTATTCCCATCACAATCAACATACCTTTCAAAATGTTCCCACACAATTGATCTAGGCTTTACGGTTTTTCTCTTCTTTGAATCTTCCGTGGTTTTTGCAGGAGATGCAATAGGTGGCTCATTATTTGAATTTTTACTTTCACCTAGTGTACTATCAATTTCAGCCATCTAATAATACAATAAACATAATATGAAGATTAAAATAAGAATAAATGAAAAATCCAACAAAGGTAAAAGAAGTATGTAATTAAATCAATGTAAGACATACCCACACGAAAACCATAAATCAAATTATATGATCTTAATGATTTAGCCATTCTGGCAAGAATATAATTAAAAACAATGGATTTTAGTCTACATCTTGTTATTATTACTTGTCATTCAACTACTTGACCCCATCATATATATATCTGTCGGGGGAATATCAATATTCATGTTTGTTCTAAAGGCAAAAATACAGACACACATGAATAACAGCATATTTAAATATCAAGATATTAAGTTTAACTATATCTTGTAAGATCAATATCTTGTCGCTTCTGCCATGTTGAAGAAAGCTATTGGCTGAGACAATATACATGCTCGATTCCGTGCATATGTGTTGTCGCCTGTCTTGGCTCCAAAATATATAGATAACCATCGAACTTTCCTAAACTCTCGAAGTGAGAATTGAATTTGTTTACCCCTCACTCTCTCGTTCCTGAGCTATTAATAAAAATGGGCTAAAAAACTTCATCCCATGTTCGAAATTTGTCTTTGTATCCCCTTGTGAATGATTCTTCGTACTTCGATTCAGTAAAACTACATGCCCACCGAAAAAAAACACCTAAACTACAAATCTTGACAAACATACACCTACATTTTGGATCCAGGTACACTGTTCTTGTACATACACAGGAGGGCTCAAACCCAGAACGTACAACCAACACACACAAGGAAGATCATCCACTTCACCATCCCAAAAAAAAAAAGAAACTTAAAAATTCGAGAAATCATAAAAAGTACCTGAAAAACTGAAAATCAACGAACAACGAACAACACGATCAAAACTCAAGAGAAGAGGAAGAACACGCTGATTTTTTGTGCATAAGAATAGCTACTGCTAGGGCCGGCTGAGTTTTTTAAATGTTAAATATGGAAATAAATTATATTATAAATACTAAAAGTTTTGGACTAAAATCTATAAAAGCTGGAAACACTAGGGACTAAATAATAATATAATATAAAATGCGGCCGGTTCGGTTATTTCGGTTTTCAATACATAAAAACCGAAACCAAACCGGAAAACCGAATATTTCAAAAACTAAATCCAAAACCGAACCGAAAAACCGATTCAAAAAACCGAATTACCAAATTCGGTCGGTTTTTTCGGTTATATCCGAATAATGAACACCCCTACATTTGAGATGTACACTGTAAAGGATAAATTCCTCACATACAATAACTCACACATATACAAGAGAGTTGAACTTCAAAGTTTAGTTGAGTGAGCTTCACATAAAGACGTAAAACAATGTGTTTGTAGTCTTTGCATATGAGACATTAAACAATATGCTGATTGTGATGTGCTGCCTACAATCTTGAGTGTCAGGAGTTCAGTTTAGGCAGTGGGTAAGTCCTAGCTGAGTGGGTTTGTACAAAAAGTTGTATAAATCAAAGTCTTCTAGTGAATCCTTCTCAACGGGAAGAAGGGGTGACGTAGGAACATTTGAAGTCACAAGCAATATCGCATAAATCTCAAAAATGAAAATTTTATATTTTTATGCACGTAATATAATTAAATGGCATAATGAAATATCCTGTATTATTTTACCACATGGACTGGATCATTCCCAGGCTCGCTGCGACCTAAATTTAACATGAAAAATATGCAAATGATTTTCTTGACCAAACTTTGTAATTGAATCCAAAAAAGAGACAATTACGCCCAACGACTCCGTATTTAATCATGACTCCGTGCCAACCCGAACCAACACCGAACCATCATTTAGTGATGATTAAAATACACTTAAAATGATGAAATAATGCTCCTAAAATGACAAGGGCCGAAATTTTGGTGAATGGAGACCAAAACATGAAACGCTCTTTCGAGAGTCAATTTGGCACATCGCACCGTAACTTCTTGTACGACCTCAAAAATGATCCGAATCACAAACGGCCAAAAACATGACCTTCCTAACTCGATGAGGCACTGTCCAGTCCAAGGCCATAGGCTAAAAGCCAACCAAGAACTCAAACGAGCCTCCGAATCGAAGCACCAAGTTGCTGCCAGAAAATTCCAGCAACTGCACTTGCGCTTGCATTGCTTCGTTTGCGAGACGATTGGTCATTGGGGCTTGAACCACCGACCAGAATCTCTTCCCAACATCCTAAGGGGTGGCTTGAACCATGGCTAAGGGCCCTAGGCCAACCACAATCCAATCCAACACCTAGGACAACACCAAGCTTCAACCGAGAACACAAAAATCTGTACGGTGATGTTTCTGAAATTTCGTTTTGTTGCTGTCATGCATCATACCAATGGCCATATGGTTGCCCATGGCTTGATCTAGACATCATGGGGTATGGTATGAACCGTGGCTAAGGGCTAAAGAGCCAACCAAGATCCACACCAACACCCAAAACCGAGAGGACACATGCAGAATTTAAAAGGGTCGAAGGGGCTGTTCTTGTTGTTTGATTTGAAAACCGATTTCACCATGGACCAAGCCTCAAAAGGGCGACTTGGTCACGTCTTAGACATGATAGGGAAGTGTTCTAACCATGGCTATAGGCCCTTAGGACAGCCAAGATCAGATCCATTTCCCTTTGACATCAAACAAGAAAATCGAATGCAATTGGGACATGTTTGGGAAGTTGCTGTCATTTCGATTTCCAGCAAGCATGGGGGCTGAACTAATGGACCAATGTGGTCCTAATCCATCCTAGAACATGTCTAGATGTAGCCTTGGAAGCCTGGAATCGAACCATCCACCTGTACTCACAAAAACAAGCAAACCGTGAAGCATGAAAGAAGAACAAAATTCTGCACTACATTTTCGAAAATGGTTCATTAATATTTCGGTTTTTGCCTTAAAAAAATCATGAGTATGATGTTTCTAAATATTAATATGGCTTGATTGAAGAGCAAAGAAGAACATTTACATGCCTTAAGTTGTTTTTTTACAATAAACAACACAATACGTCGGATCGGTAGACACGGCAACGGAAATGAAGACACATTGCTATTGTTGTTGCCTTGGCCAAGAATGGGAGCTGTCAAATCTCCTAATTTTCGTGCTATGGAGAGTGGAGAAGGTGGTGAAGGCTTGTGGTCAAATAAGGTGGTGCATGGGGGAGTAAATGATGCCAAGTTGGGGGGAACATGCATGATGAATGGGTGGCCTTTGTTTTGTTGTTGGGGGAGTTAAATGGTGTCAAATTGGGGATTGTGTGGAGTGGAGTGAACCGAGACATGTCTTCCCAAATTGGTGTAGGATTTGTTTAAGTTTTGCTAAGTAGAATCCTATGTTAGATAAGCTTGATTAAAAGGTTAATTAAGCATAATCTTGATTATTAAGAAGCCTACAATTAAATTGGTGATTAATTAATTAAAGTAGACTTAAATCCACTTGATTTCATTAAAATAAATTATTTCTTAGCTCGGAATAAATTTAAGAATATTTTTGAATCATAAAATTCATCTCCGATTTCCTATCTCCGGTCCGGTCTCGCGTATATATCTAAAAAGTTAAAATTTGAAATACGCGATTTAAAATCCTTATAAAAAAATAACGTAAATGATTTAAATGCAATTAAATCAACAAATTCCTAAAATAATAATCATTTAAAATTAAATAATAGATATTATGCACATATTTACGCATATTGGTTTTTCGGGTACTACACAACGTATTTGCAGCACGTTTTGCTGATTGTCATTTTAATGAGGAAATCTTCCTAATGTTAAGGGGAGAAAAGAAAAATATCGAAAAGAAAATTACATGGTATACATCATCATTATTACATCTGGATCCAAGAACTAAACAATGTGAAAAAGATGTACAACAAATTATGCACTTGCAAAGAATAGAAAATTAGATATCAGATGCATTTGCAGAAACAAAAAGGGAAACTAAATCATATTTACATGCTATAAATGCCTGTAATATCTCAACCTTTTAGCATTTTATTGTTTATAATATTATTATTTTTGGTTGGGTGTTTAGGAAATATGTTTATTGAAATGGTTATTATATGGTCATTGTTTATGGTTATTGTTTTGGTATTATGTTTATACACTACAAGAAAAGTGGGTTTCCGCGGCGTGCAATGTGCGCCGCGGAAAGATATCCGCCGCGTGCAATGCACGCTGCGACGCACGCTGTAATGTTAAAAGCCGTATTAAGTTTGAAACTATTGGCAGCGTGTGGTTTACGCTGCAGTTTACTATAATAACGGCGTGCAGAGTGTGCTATTGATAGTTATCATTCGGCAGCGTGCACCGCACACTATGGTTAAAAGTATCAACGACGTGCAAATCATGTTGTCGATATGTTGACAAATTGGCAGCGTGCATTGCCTCTTGCGGTTAAAAGTATCAACGTCGTGCAAAACATGTTGATATGTTGACAAATTGGCAGCGTGCATTGCATGCTGCGGTTAAAAGTATCCATGGCATGCGCAATATGCTGTTGATAAGGTGAGCTATTGGCTTGCAACTGCACGCTGCGATTAAAAGTAGTGATCTTATTTGCAGGGTGCAACGCAAGTTGTAGTTGACATGTTCAACATTGTACAAAGTGTGTTGTCGTTTTGGTTCATCAGCAACGTGCATCATATTAACCTTAATTATATTATTACGAACCAAAATGGAAACAATAATATCGAAACTCAAAAGATTTATCACCACATCCAACCAATCACAAGAATTAAAGCAAAATTATAAGATAATATAAATACTAAGTAATCGAAGTAGACAAAATACTCATTAATATGATGGTTTGATGTAATAGTGTCTGTAATCCTAGAACCAATAGGATTTGTATCAGTCACACAAAACGATAAATTTAGAAAACCATGCTATTGTGCTACCAACTGCATCATCCAGAAAAATCATTTCAGAATTCGGTCGAATTAAGTCTACCTGCTCCACAAGAACTCTATCAACCCAAACTTTCCAACAAGATCCACCAAGAGGAAAGTGATGCACTTTTACCGTTGGATCTGTGGATGCAATTCGACCTTCAGCAACAACTCTATCACCACACCAATGAAGCAACTTACATTTAGTATTTTCAAGTATATCTCCATGACTCACATTCTTTAAATTTGACTTCATATAAACCATACAAATATTAATTATGCCATATCTATTTTATAACAAATGTTGTTTAGATAACACAAACTTTTAAGATAGTTACCCGAGATGCAACTTGATGTTGGTTCACATTATCAGCATTACCACTTTTTTTTGGACGATTGATATCACAGCCGCTACCAATATCGTTCCCAATCCCAATACTGCCACCACTACCAACCTACATATTGAGATAAATCAAAAAAAATGTCAAACAACAAATCTCCAATATAAGAAGCTTCATTAGATTACTTCTACTGTGAGGTCAATAGATAATATACAGTGCGGAAGAAGCACATTGCATGTCATCAATTTCAATCTAAAATATACTTTCATTATTTAGTAAGGTAGACAATATACAAATTATTATGACCACATCAACCAAATTAAACATAATACAAAATATTATGACCACATAAACCACATCACTAAACAAGAATTCTCAACAGCATCAATACAAATTATTTTATCTAATGTCGTTTAGTTACTAACCTGTTCTTGCTCATTTTGTTGGCTCATATTTTTGAAAACAATTAACCTCATTCGTTGCACTTCTTATTGAAGGTTGTGCATCATACTTTGAAGTTGTTTAATAGTTCCATTTTGTTGCAAAGATGCTCCAACTTTTGAAGGTGTAACTCCAAAGCTCATTCCACGCACTCTACCTCGAATTTCCTTCCCAAATACAAGGCTAATTGTATTCTCAGCAATGTTAGTAGTGTTTTGAGATTCAGGTGCACATTCTTCTATTTCTTTCTGCAAATAACAAACAAATAATTTTTGAGAAAATAATGAATTTAAGTTTACCAGTTTCTTTCTGACAGAAAAAATTTTATTACCATTTTTTCTCCAACAGCTTCACCACTAGATTGTCCATTTTTCTTCTTATGGCCTTCCACCCATACTTTTGTTCTTGTAATCGGTATATCAGCAGAACTTGTTTTCTCCTTGAGTATGAGGCATATAAAAATATATGAAAAATCCATTAGGAACATAATTCAAAAAATGTATCATTACAATTAAAAATAAGAAAACTTTGAAAAGAAATTTTCATAAGGTTTTTCAGATAATAATAGTTACCATAATGTGAGCCAAACGGGCATAACCTCTCCTGCTCATTGTGTGGTTGTATCTTTGTTTTCCCCTCGTAGCCTTAAATTTTTCATTCTTTTCCTGAAAAGAAAAAACATATAACATATTCATATATAATTGATTAGTCACATGATTACTAATAGAAAAAATAAAAACAATTTGGAAATAAGCCTATATGACACGAAATAAACAATATCGACTTCCTGTAACTGAGCACTACCAGAAAAAGAAACAAATCAAACAACCCAGTAAATGGGAATGAATACCCAACTATCTGAAAAATATATAGTTTCCTGAATGTGAAACTCAAAGCTATTGACACAAATAATAACTTGGGATCTAACATGAAGCATTGAATACATCATTTCAAATATTTTCAGAAAACAGCAATGTGGTAAATTTTTATGGACCAGTGGAATCCACAAGGAAATCACATTTTAAATTTTTGGACACAATGTAGGCCAACCATTAAGTATTATAACTCACCAAGTTGCAGGTTATCATAGCATATAAATCAATAAACAACAGCCCAAAAAAATCCATAACAATGAATTGATACTTACTTGAAATGGTGGTGATAGTGTCTTTTTTACAAACAAGTCCCATTGGTTTTGATCAATAAATTCGGGCTTCAAAAGACAAAGATCTCGTGAAGCCACTCGACCATCATCAACTTCTCGTCATTGTCTCTAGAATAGAATACTTGTTTTGCTTGTGATGCTAAAATGAAAGGATCGCCTTCAAAAGTTCTTAGACCTTGGTGTAAGTTGACCAGTGTCAAACCATCTTCCATTTTGATTTCAGTTTCATGATTTGCCCAATCACACCTAAAAACGGGAACTTTGAAAGAATAGTAATCTAGTAAAACAATATCTCGTATAACTCCATAGTATAATACTCTTCCAACAGTATGTGAATAATCATTCGCACTAGACTGACAAACAATATCTGCTTCAATCGAAACACCACTATCTTGTGTCGACCTTTCAACATCAATTGTGTGGAATCGATATCCATTTATAATATAACCCATATAAGATATAACATGTTTTCTTGGACCATGTGCTAGCCATTGAATTCTGTCTGATGAGTTATTGCAAACATATTTTGATAACCATTGAGCAAATGTTTCCATGTGTCGCTTCTGTAACAATGTTTCATTAATTAAGAAACGACGATCTGTTTGTTTAAGTTCCTCAATGTGCATCCTATTTAAAATCATTAAAGGGTGATTATTAGAATATATGAATTATGTAATAGAAAAGGCAAATATTATATGAAATTAACTATACTCACTGTAATTAAGGCTCAACTTCAGCAGTATTGAACAACACATATCGATGTGCAGCTTGCAACACATGGTCTTCTAAAATTTTTTCTGTTCCTTGAGAAATTGGGCGACCTTCCACTAATCCATTCTCCAAATCCTGATTCCGATTAGAACAGATACCAATACTAGCCGTTTTTTCTATATAAGCACTACAAAATCGCATTCGTTCTTCTGCAAGGTAACACTCAGCTATGCAACCCTCTGGCCTTACTCGGTTCTTCACATACTCTTTAAGTGTTTTCATAAATCTAAATAACAAAACAAATTTCACATGAAAGTAGTGTTTGTAGCAAATTTAAATTATTTGTATAACATAATATTGGTCTAAAATAAATTAATATCTATTACCTTTCAAGTGGATACATCAAACGGAATTGGACAGGCCCACACAAGCGAGCCTCTCTTGCTAAATGAATTGTCAAATGAACCGAGATAGTGAAAAAAGCGGGTGGAAAGTACCTTTCCAACATGCATAGAGTTTCAGCAATATTCTCCTCGAGTTTTTCTAAACGGTTCCTATCTAACACCCTTTGACATAGTTCATTGTAAAATGCACACAACAGAAATAGAGCACTACGTGGACCTTTAGGTAAAAGACTTCTCAATGCTACTGATAGCAGTTGTTGCATTAGAACATGGCAATCAGGAGATTTCAGCCCAATAAGCTTATGATCTTCTAAAGAAACACAATTACCAATATTTGAGCTATAGTCATCGGGTAACTTAATTTTCTTCAATCTAGAACAAAATACATTCATCTCTTTTTTAGACAATGTGTAAGGTGCAGCAGGCAAGTGATACATATTTTCACCTTTCTTTTGAGGATGTAATTCTTTTCTAATGTTTAAGTGCATCAAATCTTTGAGAGTATTCACACCATCTTTGGATTTTTTCTTCACGTTTAACAATGTGCCTATGATATTTTCGCAGACATTCTTTTCAACATGCATCACATCTAAGTTATGACGTAGCAACAGTCCCTGCACGTAACCATTAACATATTTCATAGTATTAGTTCAGGATTCATAAAAATTTATGAACAAAAAAACAAATTTATAAAACTTGATGAATAGAGTGAAAAATAACTCACACTCCAGTATGACAAACTGAAAAAAATTGACTTCTTCTTCCACATTTGATCTGATTTTTGTACATTTTTTGAACTATCATGCGTCTTTCTCTTTCTCTTTGCATTATTGATATTCTGACTCCTTTTCTTTTTTCCCCAGTCATTTTCAATGACTTTTACCGCATTGAGAATTTCTAAACCAGTTAAAGGCCTCGGTTTTCCTTTTCTCTCTTTTTTCCCATTAAACCACTTTTTTTTCTCACGAAATGGATGATCAGGAGCAAGAAATCTTCGGTGACCTAAGTATGAAAACTTTCTACTATACTTAAGCCACATAGAACATACGTCTTCACCACATATTGGGCAACCAAATTTCCCTTTTGTAGCTAGGTTTCCATAAGCTGGAAAATCATTGATTGTCCACATCAAGATAGCCTTCAGACTGAACATTACTTGCTAAATGCATCAAATGCCTCCACACCTATGTCCCACAACTCCTTCAAATCCTCCACAAGAGGTTCCAAGTACACATCTATATCGTTTCCCGGTTGCTTTGGACCTGGTATTAGTAATGTTAACATAAGATTTCCTTCGACATGCACTTCAATGGTGGAAGATTGTAATTGACCAAGATAACCGGCCAACAACTATATCTGGAACTAAGGTCACCAAAAGGGTTGAATCCATCTGTTGCAAGACCAAGACGAATATTTCTAGGATCTTATGCAAAAGCAGACCACTTGTGATTTATTGTATCCCAAGCTACTGAATCAACTGGATGACGAATCATATGATCTTGACTTTTGTGATTGGAGTGCCAAATCAAATCTTCAGCCATTTCTTCTGATTTAAACATCCTTTTAAATCTTGGTATCACAGGAAAATACTTTAGCACCTTTTCAGGAACTCCTTTACGAACTTTGAAGATAACTTTGTCCACCTTCCATCTTGAGGAACCACACTTTGGACATGAGTCTAATTCTTTGAGCTCCTTTCTAAATAGACAACAATCATTTGGGCAAGCATGAATTTTCTCATATCCTAAATCAAATGGTTTCAACAACTTTTTCATTGAGTAAACAGTTTGTGGAAGTGTGGTTTTTTCTGGAAGCATGTCACCTAAGATCTTAAGGAGCTCATTGAAACTACTGTCAGTGTGACCATTGGTAGACTTGTAATTGTATAATATGACAGATGCTGACAACTTTGTATAAGTCGTACATCCAGGGAAGAGAGGAGTTTCTGCATCTTCTAATAAATCATCAAACTCATAATCTCTTGCATCAGACGTAGTGTGTCCAACCTCTTCATCTGAGACAAATACATCCCTATATAAGTTAAATGCCTCTCTACTATCATCCTCCGCTTCTTGAACTCCTCCTAAACTACCTTCACCTTCAAATTGTGGAGTATCAGTTTCACTATGGAAGAACCAAATCGTGTAAGAAGGATCGAACCCCTTGATAATTAAGTGCTCATACACTTTGTCAAATGTGATATAGTTCTTGTTTTTACAACGTATGCAAGGACATAATATTACGTCACGTGTTTTGGCGTAGTCCTTGGCTTGTGCAAGAAATTTTTGAAGCCCTTCTTCATAATCGGGTACAAGTCTTGAAGGCAAATGAATCCATTCTTTATCCATTTCGTAAATGACCCAAACCTTAACATTCAAATTAATATATGACTTCAAATAATTTTCATTACTTCATAAATAAAATGAGAAAATGAATAAAAATATAACCTAAACTTCTTCCATAAATATTAAAAACTAGCCACAAAACTGTTAATGTAGATTTAATTCAAATAAAAAAATATTATATCAAAATATGAACTATATGTCTTATTTTAAAAATTCACAAATTTTAATGCACTTTTCCTTACCAAATTATATGATCGAATTTAGCCAATTAACTTATATGTTTAGACATATATATTATTAACTAATTATTAATTGTATGAGTTGCCATGTAATCGGTTAACTAAACATAATTCGAAATTCGAGAAACGTAATTAATTATTGAAAATTTAATATCCAGTGATGTACTTGTTTTGTTAATACAGGTTTTGCCTGCCTTGTAATTCTAATAATGGTGACTATTATTTTGAAATATTTTTTTGGTAAATAAGTTATTCATCACTGATTAATTCCTATGCATCTATTCATTAGTAAATAAGTTATCCTCTGATTCTGGTGTAAAAAATACAAAATTCTATCGATAGAGTTTGTCCAATCCACCTAAAATTTATATCATTGCACTGATTTTCTTAGCAGAACCACAATATGCAATGTTTCAATAAAATCTACTCAAGCATTTAAAATTCTAAAATATCAATTATCAAATTATTAAATCTTTATTCATTGTTTGAACTTTATTTTGTTGGCATCCGCTGCATTCTTATTGCACCCCCAAATTTGAAGTGACATGTTAGGCCAAAGACACATGCAAGGTTTCTTGTTTGCTTCTTTAAGCATCTAAATGTTCATGAACCTGGACACTCACTCTATTTGCTTTGATTCCATTGAACCCAATTATTTTAATTTTCTCTAAACTACTACTTTCTCAGATCCAATTCACCAAAATTTATACTATGAGCTTTAAAAATTCGAAATCTTTCAATAACATAGCATGAAAAACTTGGTTTCCGCGAACCCATCTTTAGAACAGGATGAGAAAACCACCAACTTCTCTTCTATTTTCTACAAAATTGGTAACAATAATATACAGGATTTGATCTGATAATCTTATAACGTGGAGCTTCTGTAAAATGGGAAATGAGATAATCGGCCTGTTGAGTCCTATTGACTAGCATACACAAACTTAACAGACCTAATAGAAAAATTTACCTTTGTTAAGGTTGAGAGGATGATTCCGAAATAATTTACTCGGTGTTGATTATAGTCGGATCCAACCTGCGTCTCAGCTTCGGTGTGAATGAAAACAAGAGCTGTCGATCTATTTTCAGTGAATATGCAATATTCACCACCTCTTTCCCTCACAAATTGCATGAGATTCCAAAGAACAAATAATCAGTCATGGGCATCAACGTTCCAAAATAATCAGATTCTAATGAAATTTGCCATGTTCAAAAGGAGACTAAAGAAGTGACACATAAGAACGAAGCTATGAAGAAGAACAGAAAATCAATAAATAAAAACATAACTAACTCTCAGTTTGCTTCAGGAATTAGGGGGCGTGGTGATGTACAAAAGAAACCCCATAAATCAATCAAGCTAGAATCAGCTAAAGAGAAGAACAAGGTGAAAAAACAGGGAAAGAAAGCTACGGAAGAAGGTGACATTGATTCCTACAATATTAAACCAAAGTTTTCATGATTGGGCTGTTCTATGAAACATTTTTTTCTTGCGGCAGATCATGTCAAATCTCCACCCAATTACTCTTTTATGTCCTCTGAACTCTTATATGTAAATTCACACAACTTGGTCCGATAACAAATCGATAATCCGCAAAGGATCGAATCATTAATCAAATTCATTCAGAAAAAAATGACCACTATAATCCTAAAATACAGAATACCGTCAGAATGACATTAATACACAAGCCAATCGCAAAAACCAGTCCAAAAATCACGCAAAAGTTGAAACAAGAAACAATCTTACACACAAATACAACCAACAAAAGAGAAATTGAGATAGATTTTAAGAACCCATACCAGGAAGAGCTCGAGAAGAATGTGCTGAGGTATAAAAGAGATATACGGGTGAAGTTGTTAAGTGCAGAGTAAATGGCAAGTGAGAGAAGTGTGGACGGAGTTCTCATTCATCTATCTACATGAATCGTTCTTTCTTCCTGTTGTTGCTCGTTGTCTCCAATTGTTATCATTCATTGCTGGACATCATATTATTACAAAATCAGAAAAATACACCTGCAAGGACGACGATTGAGGATTTGGCGATGAACGATGGGAAAAAGAGAAGAAGATTGAATCTGCAAGAACGATGGGGAAAATAGAGGAAGATGAAGGGTTTTGATCGGGAGAAAAAGAGAGGTGCGATTTTTTTGGGATCTGGCGCCTTCTCAATTGTAAAGTATTAATTTTATTGATAATACTCATCTCGTGCATTGTGCGCAGTAAATATTATTTTTTACGGCGTTCATGTTGAAACAAAAAACTTTAACAGCACATTTTTTGGTACGTCATTGATAAATATATTTACAGTGTTTTTTTTCTGCACGTCGTGGTTAATGTAAGGTGCAACCACATTAACGGCGTGCATTTTAAAGCACACCTTTAAAAATTACATTAACGGCGTGCTTTTAATGCACGCCGTTAATGTCGTGCCGCAAAAAACCAGTTTTCTTGTAGTGATAGTTGGTGATGATTATGGAAATGAATAGGTAGAATAGAAAGTTGATCTTGAACCAAATAGAAAATGGAAGTGCAGAAACGGTATGAAAATGTGGCCGTAGTTGTGGTTTTTAGTATAATCATTTGTATATTGATCCAATTGATGTGAGGCTACTTCCATTAGAAAGATAAGATATAAGGCTATAACTTTCATGTTTTGAGTTTTGTTCAAATCATTAGGGAAGACGAGCCAAAAGTGGCCTGAAGTGTGTCGTGTGTATCGTTGTTCCTGCACTGACACATGTTGGAAGAATGAGCATAACTTTTTACTCATGCCTTTAAATAACATGAGGCTAATTGAAGATACAAGAAAAGACATAAGGCTACAACTTTCATGTTTACCACTTTGGCTAATTCAGAAGAAAAAGTACAGTTTTGGCCCTTGGACAGTGGGTACACGGACCCATACACGGGGTCCGGGTCTTGCCAAGCAAAATGTATGATTTTCAGTGTGTACACGGACCCATACACGGAGAGGGGCACGGGGTCCGTGTCTATGGCATAGAAAACATGTTTTTTTATGGATTGGAAGGCTTATATATCCATTTCTAGATACTTCTCCACACTTCTCTACTTTTCCCTCATTCTCCATCGGCTCTAGCTTATTTCTCTACAAGGTTTTCTCTCCTTCAATTCTCCACTTCAAGGTCAAGGATTTAGTGAATTCCTTAGATTTTCTTTCTAAATTTTATAAGCTCCAAGGTAAGGCTTCTTTATTTTTAGGAGTTGGAAGGGTTTGAAATATTAAGGGTTAAGTTGGGTTCATTGATTCATTGGATTATTGGTGATGATTTATGGTTATTATTGTGATTATTTTTGTAGGATTCATTCAAGATCATCATAGTCATCATAGTGCTTGTGAGTTGTAAATAGAAGCTTTCCCTTTCAAATGCTCACATGATATATATGTATATAAGCCATGTTTATTGATGTCTAGCTCCTTCTATTGTTATATTATTGATGTATGTATTGTTATTTTTTCATTGATCCAAGAATACCATTGAATTCATTGATAAGGAGCTAGTACTCTATTGTTGCCTACCAAGTATTTGTTAAATTGCCTCAATGAAATTTCCTATACTTGAAGCCAAGGAATGATAGTTATTACATGCATGTCATTGGCCAATTTCATGATTATGAGTATTTCTCACAGTTTTGATGTATTTATATATCAAAGAGATACTATCCACGGGTCACAGGTCACAGGTTACAGAACTATCATTTCCTTTCCTTTAATTCATGCCATGAACTACCATCTATATTGCTTTGTTATTTATTGTTCATTGAAGATGATATTGTTCTATTTTCATTGCCATTGTTATAGCCATTGTGAGGACCCGGGCTCTAACTCAATTCTTTTCGGGATTAATTGGATCTTTATTCAAAATGTGGGTCAAATTTTCGCTTTTTAACATTAATTCAAATGTAAATACTAAGCATAATATCTTTCTTTATTTAATTACAACACATATAATATACATGTCATGTTTTACTACAAACACATCACTAGTGTTTAATACAAACCATAAACTACGAGTAGTACAAATCTAGTACAACATCACTAGTGACCTTCTGCGCCCGTAGTCACCACGCTATCTTGATCTCATCTCTGACATGACCCAGATCCTGCCCCACCTGTTGTTATGCACACATACAGACATAACAACAGCCGGAAACTCCGGTGAGAACAAATCCCAGTATAAAACATGTATACATGCTGATACGAAATCATAAATCATGCATGAAAGCAATAACAATGGCTCCATAGTCTATGAAACCGATCTATCTAAACATGCAATTCAAATCAAATCATGTCCTGACTCGAATCGACTCTACTCTAGGGATCCCGGTGTGAATAAGACGTCACTGTCTGTTACCTACCCTCCCAATCGGGGTAACTGTACGTCTTATTCCTATACTTCGGCCCTGTCTGTATCGAATGTCTACAATCGGAGTGAATCTGATCCGAAGCGTCGATACCACCGAACGTCTTATTTGGCAAGTCTGCCAATGACTCTCCTATCTCAAAGGCTTGAATATACATCTATAAACAAGACATCATCATATCAAGAGATTTGAATATAAATCTATAAACAAATCAAATTCATATAAAAAGATAAACAACAATTCTAGTATGTGATTTGGTTGGGAAACTCAAATTGAATCTCATTTGAGTTGTGTCTTCCCCAAACAAAACATGAATTATACCTTTCGTCGCACAATGTCTGTCGATGTCGAAGTCTCGATGACAAATCTGTCACTATCAAATCTGAAATGGAAATCTTGATACATATTCTATCAATTTCTAATCTCAATCAACACATATCCAATTCAATACTTGATCTCGGTACAATTTGACGGCATAACGACGTAATTCTCGATACCGGTCAATCCAACTCTCAACATATATCAACAATCCATAAGTCTCAACTCATAATCATCATTATAAGCACATGATAGTACTCAAAATCTGCATATTTAACTCTAAATATGCTGGAAAATCATAACAATTGCATATGATATCCGATAATCGATCCGTTTACGAATATATAGTCACTAACTTCACAAGAACACATAATCTAGTGTAATTCACAATTTCCCCAACATCAATATCTCAAATCATGCTGGAAATGAATGAAACTTACATCCCCTTAAAGCCTTTGATGAGAGGAGCTCAAAACCGAAATCGGATTAACGTTTGGATGTGAAAATCTTGTACAAACTAGCTTTAAAAGAAGAAAACTTTCCCTTTCCTTGAACTTTTCTCTTTCTCTCGGTGATCTCAGCTGTGCTAGGAGAGAAATGAAGACACACATCCTTTATATTGCATGGCAAGGACAAGTGTTGTAATTCTTTGAAGTACACGTCTCGCGCATATGCGTGACATTACCCGCGCATATGCGCGAGACCTACTGGTCTCGGCCAAGGCAAATTCAACACCTCGCGCATATGCGCGCTTCATCTTGCGCATATGCGCCAAAGGTTCTGGAGGTGTCGCGCATATGCGCGCCTTATCTCGCGCATGTGCGCCGATACTTTTGTACTTTTCGCGCATGTGCGCCGGTTTAGTGGCGCATATGTGCCGAGTTCATCTCATATCTATAATTTGCATCTACTTTCTCGTCTCTTCCGGTCCGATACAAGGCGTCTACAACTATCTTAATTATCAACAACACAAATCTGATTATGATAATCAAATTCTCGGGCCTTACAGCCATGTTTCAAGCCAAGCCATGTATATGTACTTGTTATGTATAGCTTTCTACTTACTGAGTTTTATCTCATTCCAGTTAATGTCATGTGATGCAGGTAATAAAAAGAAATGAAAAATGAATTGTTCGGGAGGAAGAAGTCATATAGCAAGGAAGGAAAACTTTTGAACTTTTATCATGAAACTTTTATTTTGGGGTACATTGAACATTGTAAATGTTGATAAATTTGTATTTTGAAAATGAATGATGGGAAAAATTTATGTTGGCTTTTGGTTTTGTTTTGGTTGTTTCAAAGGAGAATGTTTATGTAACGTCCCGAGAATTTGAAAGGTCACGTAAACCACATGCATGCAAGTTGTTAAATTTCTTTTGTATTTTTAAGGTTTTAAATGCATTTTTATTTCGTTAATTTGTGTTTAAATATTTTTATGCATTTTATGCATAATTCATGCATGGTAAAATTAATCCATGAAATTTTAAAGGTTAATTCATTAAAGATTTTTAAGCTTCATTTCGCGCTCGAATGAGGAACGGAGACCAGAGAATTTTCAGAAAAAATTATTTTATTACATGATTAATTTTTATTAATTAATATAAGGTGTTTTAAAGGTATTTTTCAAGAAATGGGATTTTATTGGGTATTTTGACCCGCATGATTTTATTTTAACCGATACGCAAATTTTATCAAATCGGGGGACTTTTTGAGGGTTCGGCTAATATTTTCAAAATCTTTCCAACACGAAATATTTTTCGTGAGTATGCTTGGATTTAATGGACCTACTTTCAAATTTATTGGAATCAAAACTCTTTTAAACTTTTTAATTAATAACTAAGGTCCATTATTTTGATTATTAACCATTTAAATATTATATTAATGACTACCCTACACCATTTAAATCACCACCGGCCGACACCCTCATTCAACACTCCTTGTCCTCGGTTTCAGAGTACAGCAGCTGAAGGCTTAATTCGGTTCTCTCTTGGTTTGCAAAAGGAAAAACTTCTTCCGGGTCTCCATTGCATCGTTCTTGTTCTTCAATCACCAAGGCACGTCATGCACTTTTATTGCTGCATCATACACGTTATATACATGCTGTATTATGTTTATTTGTTTGTGGAATTCACGATCCAAAGCATATCATGGAGATCCCTCGGTTTTTGTTCAAACACATGCATCTTTTGTTCACTACTCATATTTACGATTTTTCAGAATTCTTGGGCAAGGGGCTGCGGTTCTTGAGTGTCTAGAGGCTGCTGCTGGTGTTAAGTTGCTGTCATGGGATTTAGAAAATTTGCTGGACGTATACGAGTGAAGGGACATGAGGTGGGTTCTTCGGGGGTGGCTCGATCTTTGGTGTGTCAGCGTCCAGGGTTCAACCAGCACTACAGGGACTTCGCTGAGGCTTAGACCAGACCCTGGTGGGTCTGAGACAAGTCTTGGAAGGGCTCGGCTAGTGCTGGAACCGTCCCAAGCGCTGTGGATCGAGGAGGTAGAGGCTGGGCTCGGTTGAGACGTTTTGGTGTGATTAGCGGTTTCAAGGGGCTGCGGCTTGCATGGGATAATTTGCGTGGGTTCAGTAGGTTCACGGGAGTCCTAGGGTGGCCAAGGTAAGGTGGAGTTGAGGCTTGATCCGTCGGTGGTGAGCTAGGATGCGAGTTGGAGAAGAAAAGGGAATAGGGTTCAAGAGTGGGGTAGGGCCGAAATTTATGGAATTGTCTGGAACCATCAGCCGTGGGTTTAAGGGTCTAAAATTAATATTTTAGGACCATTATAGTGTTTTTAAGGTATGGTAAAAAGTCGAGAAAATTTTGGTTAAGTTTTGGGTCAATTCGGATTAAAACCGGGATCCGGTCCAAGTTTTAAAACAATTCGATTAAGTTATGAAATGGGCTCAAGTTTACGACATTTTTAAGAGTTTGGTATGTTTTGGATCAAAATAATGAGTTTTGGATTTATCCGAGATTTAATCGCTGCACGAAACGTTAGTTAAAAGATTAATTGAAACGCCTAGATTTAAGCTTAATAAAATTATGGGAAATTTTATTTAAGCTCAAATAATTATTAGATGTCTAAGTTTTAATTTGAGAATTTTATGCTAAGGTTTGGTTTAATTCGGGATTAAAACACATTAATATGTTATAATTAAAGATTAATTTAAAAGTCATCAATTTAAGCCAAATAAAAATATGAAAAAAATTTATGTAGGCTTAAATAATTATTTGGGACATGTTAGAGTCAATGGAATTAAGAAAATGTCAAAAACGTGAAATTTTACGTATAGGAGCAAAACGAAAATTTTTGGGTTTCCAGGGGCAAAATGGTCATTTTGCACCCGGGGTGAGATTTTGGTCAAGGCAGCGCCCTGAACACATTTTATCATGTTTTAAATGTTTATGCATCACGTTCATGAATTTTATGGAGTTACGATAAATACGTTGTATGCTTGGTTTAAAGGAAAAAGTTACGTATATGCATGTTTTTATTAAGTGGTGAATATGATGATGTTTTTAAAGGATGAGAATTGGTTGTGACTGATGATGTATATGTATACGATGATATGAGATATGATGAGCTGAGGCTCGGGCTCAGTGGACGGGTAATGCTGTCACTGATGTCCCTCGCCGCCCGATACCGTGGTTATACGTAGATGAATCCGTCGATAGAGTTGATACGAAAGTCACAACTAATGAACTGAATTCAATTAAAAAGAAAATATTTACGTATATGATGACATGAGATGACATGCTTTAACACGTATATGCTGATACGATGACACATGCTATGATTATTATCATGTTTTGAAAGGATACGACATGTTTACGTATATGATGACATGAGATGACATGCTTTGACACGATATGATTTTACACAACACATTTACGTTATGCTTTTAAGTTCATAAAAGCTATGTTGAGTATGATATTTTTCACTGCTGTGTGCTATGTATATGTACTTGTTATTCCTGGTACAGGTGTGTTGAGTCTTTAGACTCACTAAGCGTGTGTGATGCAGGTGAGCTAAATGTTGAGAAGACTGGAGGTGCCGAACTCTGAGTAGGCAGACCTGGTGCGGTGACACGACCCGAGGACAACATTTTTTCCGCATTACGATTTATGAGATTGAGAGGAGATGAATATTTTCATACGTTGATGATTTTAAGATTTGTATTAGTTTATGTTTTCGTATGTTTATGGGTGATTTTGGTTATTTTTACTGTCAAATTATTACGATTATTTAAATGTTATTTCGAAATGCGAGATTTATAAAAAAAAATAATTCCGCACTTTTAAAATCGGTAGACGTTTCAGTTGGTATCAGAGCAAGGGTCCTGTATAGGGTTGTGCCACCGCCAGCTTCTGCCGCTCAGTCTTCAAACCTCAAGTCCGTAAGCTTTTATGATTTAAATATTTTAATGCTATCATCTGCATGCTTACATGATATATGCTTTACAGTACATTTTTGTTTGTCGTTATGTGTGGGGACCCGGATGCTAATCATACTCTTAATCATCATTAGGACAATTTAATCAATTATAATAAACAGGGTCTAAATTTTTTAAATTTTTATTTTAAATGCGGAACGTAATGGAAATCATACTAATATACATATCAGTATAGAATAAGGTACAAGTCCTGTACGGCATACATTCAATACAGACTAAGGTTCAACAACTATCTATCAAGTGTTCAAACCCTATCTACACCAACATCAAAGTCCGTGGTCTCCACTCTAATCATGATCTCTCGTCATCTCCTCGACCATGATCCTGTCTCACCTGTTGTCATGCACACATACAAACACGACAACAGCAGGATAATTCCGGTGAGAATATAATCCCAGTATAAATCAACGAACATGCAATCATATAATCAATATAAAGCATGAAGCAGATATCAGATATATATCAAAGTCTGAAACATAATTAATATCAAACTATCAATCATACTCGTGACTCCACGACTCAGACTAGACTCAATCCTAGTCTAGGGATCCCGGTTTCCAGACGTTGGTATTCCTATATCGACCAACAGTAATAGAAGAAACTCCGATTCTATCCACGTCGATATAACCAAACATCCAGTGTCTTGACCTATCCGTCACAGACTGTGGCACTATCGCCAATACACTATCTTGTGACATCGTGCAATGTGCCCGTAACGATCCCACCACTATCAGGCACTTCTGTCACAAGATCACTCGTCTAATACTCGTCTAATACATGCTTCCTATAAATCAATAGAACAGCATATAAAATCAAATCAATGCATATAACAACAATAAGTATTTGATTTAGGCAAACTCAAGTATATCCTACTTGAGTCGATCTCCCAATACCACATTGACTTATACCTTTCTTTTATTGCAGTTCTGATGTCGTTCCTGTCTGGAATTCAGAATCTGTCAACCCTCAATCTGGCAATGACAATATCAATAACACCATATCTATATACCGCTCAACTCAACACCAATCTGATTAACCTGATTTAATTCAAAATCAACGGCATAATAGCACAATCCCGCTATCCCGGTCAATACCACATCAACGTATATCAATTTCAATCAATAACCCATATCCAATATAATCCGTAA
This sequence comes from Primulina tabacum, assembly GCF_025594145.1. NCBI lineage: Eukaryota > Viridiplantae > Streptophyta > Magnoliopsida > Lamiales > Gesneriaceae > Primulina > Primulina tabacum. The sequence continues at coordinate 22,369,121 of NC_134561.1, read as the reverse complement.
TCAATCCATAATCCAAATCTGTCCAATATCAATTGATATATTCTGAAAAATCATAACAATTCAATAATCAATCTGTTTCTTAATATGACTTTGATTCTATGATGTCTAACATGCCAAGAACATCATATATGAAGGGTATTTGATTCCAACAATATCATAATTTCAAAACATATCAAAACGTAACAAAACTTACGTCCAGTTGAAGCCTGCGTCGATAGGAACACAGTACTGAAGTCAGATTCAAAATCTAACGGGCGGATTTACTACAATCAAATTTTGGAATTCAAGCCTGAAGCTTTTCTCGGGAGCTTTTGTTTCTTCCTTTGAAATTCTGAAATATATATATATATTTCTCGTGCATGCTCCAAGCCAAGTGGCTTACTTGTCAACTTGCACGTCTCGCGCTCGGGCGGACATAAAGTTCCGCCCGGGCGCGGAACTCTCGGCCCTTGCGTTTTATTCAAGCGCGCTCGAGCGATCAAAGACTTCCGCCCGGGCGCGCACTGTTCGGCTTTCTCCTTTTATCAAGTGGCGCTCGGGCGGACAAAAACCTCCGCCCGAGCGCGAAACATTCGGCCCAAAAGATTATACATTTCATATGTTTTGCCCAATTTGGTCTCGGACTGGCCCGGCTATAATCATATCAATTCATAATCAATAAATCATATCAGATTACGATAATCAAATTCTCGGGCATTACATTTCTCCCCCCCCCCCCCCCCCTAAGATTTGATTTTGTCCCGAAATCACAGGCAGTCAAATCATATCAGAAAGAAATGTATAATAGAATACTGAATAGAAAACTCACATCGTCGAATAATTCTGGGAATTCCTGTCTCATGTCTGATTCAGTCTCCCAAGTAGCTTCTTCAGTGCCATGACGAGTCCATTGAACTTTTAAAAGAGGAATAGTCTTTGTTTTAAGTTGCTTTTCCTTGCGATCGATAATCTGGATCGGTTTTTCAACATAACTTAGACTTTCATCAAGTTCTGCCTCGTCTTGCTGAATAATGTGAGAATCATCAGGGAGATATTTCCGCAGCATAGATACATGAAAGACATTATGTATCCCCGATAATGAAGGCGGTAATGCGAGTCGATAGGCACGATCTTCTATCTTCTCGAGAATCTCATATGGACCAACGTATAGTGGAGACAACTTCCCTTTCTTGCCAAATCGGACAACTCCTCTGAAAGGTGAAATCTTCAAAAATACTCTGTCTCCTGCCTCAAATACCAACGTTCGTCGTCTAATGTTGGCATATTTGGCTTGTCTGTCCTGTGCCGCTTTCATTTTTTTCTGAATCAGCTTCACTTTTTCAGCATATCTCTGATCATGTCAGTTCCAATTTCAGGAACCTCAGAGACATCGTCCCAATACAAAGGGGATCGACACTTCTTTCCGTACAACGCTTCAAATGGTGCCATCTCAATACTCGTCTGATAGCTGTTGTTGTACGAAAACTCACAAAGAGACAATGCATCTTGCCAATTAGTGCTAAAATCAAGCACTACAGCTCTCAACATATCGTCCAATGTCTGAATTGTCCGCTCTGACTGTCCGTCAGTCTGTGGATGATATGCAGTACTCAGATGTAACTTCGTACCCAGAGCCTGCTGCAAACTCTGCCAGAAGTGCGAAGTAAACCATGGATCCCGGTCTGAAACAATCAACTTCGGCACTCCGTGCAATCTGACCACTTCTCTGACATATATATCGGCCATATGGTCATATCGGTACGTCATCTTGTATGGAATAAAGCATGCAGATTTGGTCAATCGATCAATCACGACCCAAATCGCATCAAAACCTCTGGAGGAACGTGGTAACTGCGTCACAAAATCCATGGAAATGTGATCTCATTTCCATTCAGGAATAGATAAACTGTGCAGTAAACCTCCTGGTTTCTTCCTCTCGGCTTTCACTTGTTGGCAATTCAGACACTTGGCTACAAATTCAGTAACATCAAATTTCATTTGTTTCCACCAATACTGTGTCTTCAAATCATTATACATTTTTCTGCCACCGGGATGAATGCTAAAACGACTGTTGTGCGCTTCTGTCAGTATTCGTTGTCTCAATTCTGAAACATTTGGCACAAAAATACGGTCATTCACATACAAAACACCATCAGGAACCTGATACTCCGATTGATGTCCAGCTCTGACCATTGCAATCGAATTCTGTACGTTCTGATCAACTTTCTGTGCCTCCTTGATTCTCAATATCAATTCTGGTTCCGCTCGAATTGCACATAATCTCAGAGGCTGACAATCTGTTTCAAAGGCTAATCCAGACAAACAGCAATCTTCTATCAAATTGGAAACACCAATCGTCGATAAGGACAAAGAACATACATTTCGACTCAGTGCATCTGCTGCTGCATTGGATTTCCCCGGATAATACTTGATTTCACAATCAAAATCTTTCAGTAAATCCAGCCATCTTCGCTGCCTCATATTCAATTCAGACTGTGAAAACAGATATTTCAAGCTTTTGTGATCAGAATATATCTCAAATTTTTCGCCGTACAGATAATGTCGCCATATCTTCAATGCAAAGACAATGGCCGCCAATTCAAGATCATGAATTGGGTAACGAGTTTCGTGTGGTTTCAGCTGTCTCGAGGCATAAGCAATGACATGCCCTCGCTGCATCAATACACAACCCAATCCTCGATGAGATGCATCACAATAAACCACAAAATCACATGTACCTGATGGAATCGTCAAAATCGGTGCACTGGTCAGTCTTTTCTTTAATTCAAGAAAACTGGTCTCACATTCCTCAGACCAAACAAATGGAGCATTCTTCTGAGTCAACTGTGTAAGAGGTTTGGCAATACTAGAAAAATCTTTAATGAATCGACGATAATATCCTGCCAAACCTATAAAACTATGAATCTCTGGTACAGAAGTCGGTCTCGGCCAAGAAATCACTGCCTCAACCTTACTGGGATCAACTGATATACCGTCTCCGGATATAATATGCCCCAGAAATACTACCTATCTCAACCAGAACTCACATTTCGACAGTTTAGCATATAACTTCTCAGTCCTCAAAATTTTCAACACAATTCTCAGATGATCAGCATGCTCAATCATATTCTTTGAATAAATCAAGATATCATCAATAAAAATGATCACAAAGTCATCCAGATATCTCTGAAAGATACGGTTCATCAACCCCATAAATACAGCCGGTGCATTCGTCAAACCAAATGGCATGACAATAAATTCATAGTGTCCATACCTTGTTCTAAATGCAGTCTTCGAGATATCAGAATCCCTGACTCTCGGCTGATGGTATCCAGATCTCAGATCGATCTTGGAATATACAGATGAACCCTGCAACTGATCAAATAAATCATCAATGCGAGGCAAGGGGTATTTATTCTTTACCGTTGCCTTGTTCAGTTGCCGGTAGTCGATACAAAACCTCATCAAACCATATTTCTTCCTTACAAACAGTACTGGAGCACCCCAAGGAGACACACTCGGTCTGATGTAACCCTTGGCCAGTAGATCTTCCAACTGCTCTTTCAATTCTTTCAACTCAATTGGTGCCATTCGGTATGGAGCTCTAGATATTGGAACTGTACCTGGCATCAACTCAATGCTGAAGTCTATCTCTCGAATCGGAGGCAAACCAGGAATCTCATCTGGAAAGACATCAGCAAACTCACACACCACTGGCAAATCCGCCAATGATGGACTCGATTTCAGTAAATCAACTGAATAGACAAGGAATCCTTCCGCTCCTTTCTGTAACAATCGAGTCATAGACAATACGGATATCAAAGGGATTCTAGATCGAGAACCCTTACCGTAGAATTTCCACTCATCAGCCATCTCAGGTCTGAATCTCACAATCTTGTGGAAACAATCGACAGTAGCTCTGTACTTGGTCAACATATCGATACCGATAATACAGTCAAAATCAGATAACCCAAGCACAATACAATCTAACTCAATCTCATGTCCATCATACTGTAGCATACAATGTTTAACAGACTTCACTGATATCAAACATGTCCCCAACGGAGAAGAGACAGACACTACAGCAGACAATGACTCAATAGGCAATGCATGACTCAATGCAAATCGCTCAGATATAAATGTATGCGATGCACCAGTATCAATCAATACATATGCAGGATACCCAGAAATAAAATAGTTACCTGCAACAACATCATCAGGTGCATCCTGAGCCTGCTCCTCAGTCAAAGCGAACACCCTGCCCTGCGGTCTCGGAGGCTGGCTTACTGTCTGGCTTCCTCCTGGCCTCTACTGTGACTGAGTAGACGGTGCTGGCTGAAAAAAATGAACAGCAGATGGTCGTCTCCCTGTCTGAGCCACTGATCCATATGACTCTGCTGCCTGGGATCCCTGGGCACCTCTCTGTGGACATACTCGGGCAAAATGTCCCTGCTGCCTATAGATACGGCAACTGCCGAACACTCCTCGGCACTGCTCAGTGGAATGCTTCCCTCCACAAGTGCTACAGTAAGGTCCTGTATAACTCTGGCCCTGACCAGTCTGTCTCGAGCCACTAGAACTGGAAGAACTGCTGCCAGACTTCTTGAACTGCTTTCCCCTAGCTTTCAGAAAGTCTTTCTTTCCACTACCACCGCCACTCTCGAATCGAGGAGGTGGTTGTTCTGGTCTCGGTGCTGGAGGCACAAACGAAGCTCCTCTCTGTCTCATCAGACCTGCTTCAGCTCCCTTCGCTCGGTTCAAGGCATCAGTGAAATTGTTTGGCCTCCCGGTATTCACCAAGGTAAAGATTTCAAGATTTAGGCCATTAATAAACTGATCAGCAACGGCCTCATCATTTTCAGCCACATGTGGAGCGAACCGCAACAAGGTCGAGAACTTGGCCACATATTCCTCAATGTTTAGCTGGCCCTGTCTCAAATTAGCAAACTCGGCCCCCTTGTCCTTTCTGTACGACACTGGAAAGAATCTCTGATAAAATTCAGTTCTAAAGACATTCCAGGTAATAGTCGTACCTCGATGCTCCAAGGCCCGTTTTGTTGTGATCCACCAGTTCTTTGCCACATCAAGCAACTGGTGCCCTATCAGTTTCACTCTCCGCTCATCAGTGTAATCCAAGGATTCAAACATCATCTCTATATCATCTAGCCAACTCTCGCAATCTACTGAATTCTCAGTACCCTTCAGAGTTGGTGGATGGAACGACTGAAACCTTTTCAATAATATCTCCATAGGAGTGGCTGTAACATCCATTGGAGGATTCGAAGTACTACCATGTTATGGTATTCTTCTCGGAGGCATATATGATAATCAAAAGGATTAGTGACCCCAAACAAGAATTCTATTTCAGTCCTCCTCCGATCATCTTACTGCTGATCCAGAATCGGTGCTGATTCATTCTCAATAAAACATATTACCAGATCAAATCAGATAAGCAAGTAACATGTATTAAAGCAGTAAGACATGCTAGCATTCAAAAGCAGGAAAGAAAACTCAATCTACTCCGCTCACTAGCTCCTATATCAATCTAAAGGATCTATCGCTCTGATACCACTTGTTGTGGGGACCCGGACGCTAATCATACTCTTAATCATCATTAGGACAATTTAATCAATTATAATAAACAAGGTCTAAATTTTTAATTTTTTTTTAAAATGCGGAACGTAATGGAAATCATACTAATATACATATCAGTATAGAATAAGGTATAAGTCCTGTACGACATACATTCAATACAGACTAAGGTTCAACAACTATCTATCAAGTGTTCAAACCCTATCTACAGCAATATCAAAGTCCGTGGTCTCCACTCTAATCATGATCTCTCGTCATCTCCTCGACCCTGATCCTGTCCCACCTGTTGTCATGCACACATACAAACACGACAACAGTCGGATAATTCCGGTGAGAATATAATCCCAGTATAAATCAACGAACATGCAATCATATAATCAATATAAAGCATGAAGCAGATACCAGATATATATCAAAGTCTGAAACATAATTAATATCAAACTATCAATCATACTCGTGACTCCACGACTCAGACTAGACTCAATCCTAGTCTAGGGATCCCGGTTTCCAGATGTTGGTATTCCTATATTGACCAACAGTAATAGAAGAAACTCCGATTCTATCCACTTCGATATAACCAAACATCCAGTGTCTTGACCTATCCGTCACAGACTGTGGCACTATCGCCAATACACTATCTTGTGACATCGTGCAATGTGCCCGTGGCGATCCCACCACTATCCGGCACTTCTGTCACAAGATCACTCGTCTAATATTCGTCTAATACATGCTTCCTATAAATCAATAGAACAACATATAAAATCAAATCAATGCATATAACAACAATAAGTATGTGATTTAGGGAAACTCAAGTATATCCTACTTGAGTCGATCTCCCAATACCACATTGACTTATATCTTTCTTTTATTGCAGTTCTGATGTCGTTCCTGTCTGGAATTCAAAATCTGTCAACCTTCAATCTGGCAATGACAATATCAATAATACCATATCAATATACCGCTCAACTCAACACCAATCTGATTAACCTAGATTTAATTCAAAATCAACGGCATAATGGCACAATCCCGCTATCCCGGTCATTACCACATCAACGTATATCAATTTCAATCAATAACCCATATCCAATATAATCCGTAATCAATCCATAATCCAAATCTATCCAATATCAATTGATATATTCTGAAAAATCATAACAATTCCATAATCAATCTGTTTCTCAATCTGACTTTGATTCTATGATGTCTAACTTGCCAAGAACATCATATATGAAGGGTATTCGATTCCAACAATATCATAATTTCAAAACATATCAAAACGTAACAAAACTTACGTCCAGTTGAAGTCTGCGTCGATAGGAACACAGTACTGAAATCAGATTCAAAATCTAACGGGCGGATTTACTACAATCAAATTTTGGAATTCAAGCCTGAAGCTTTTCTCGGGAGCTTCTGTTTCTTCCTTTGAAATTCTGAAGGAATCACTTGTATGTATATATATATATATATATATATTTATTTCTCGTGCATGCTCCAAGCCAAGTGGCTTACTTGTCAACTTGCACGTCTCGCGCTCGGGCGGACATAAAGTTCCGCCCGGGCGCGGATCTCTCGGCCCTTGCGTTTTATTCAAGCGCGCTCGGGCGGTCAAAGACTTCCGCCCGGGCGCGCACTGTTCGGCTTTCTCCTTTTATCAAGTGGCGCTCGGGCGAACAAAAACCTCCGCCCGAGCGCGAAACATTCGGCCCAAAAGATTATACATTTCATATGTTTTGCCCAATTTGGTCTCGAACTGGCCCGGCTATAATCATATCAATTCATAATCAATAAATCATATCAGATTACGATAATCAAATTCTTGGGCATTACATTATGTTTTGAGATTAGATGCTTTAAAAAAAATTTATGCATGTATGACATGAACTGAGAAATTATATGATTTTCATGCATACTGGTTTTGTGGTGGAATTGGACGTGTCTAAGAATTTGTATATTGGACTTTAGGAGAGGTTGATAATGATTTTGATTATATTGATTTTTAGGATTAGTAGTACTGATGTTCTACTCTTTGGGGTAATAAATTAATCTTGAAAATTATGAATTCTTTTGGCACTTGTAGAATTTTTAAGAAATTACTGATGTTTCTTGGTTGGTAGTTGAATTACTTTTTGAGGATTCCATGTAAGAATTAATGATTCGAAAACTACGACGATCTTTAGAAGTATAAAAACGTAGAATTTATTTAGGATGCATGTTCTACCTAGTGGGATCGAAGTATTGAATTGCATGGATTGAGAATTTTAAGGACCTAACTGTATTAACAATAATTTGAGGACCTAAGTGCAACAATAAAATTCTAAGGGACTATTTCGAATTTATCAAACTTTGGAATTAAATTTTTAGTTTTGAAAATTTTAAGGTTTAATGAGGCCAAGTCGAAAATTTTATGGAAAAAAATGCAAATTTCGAGGAGTTATAGGGTAAAAAAATGTAATTTTCGAGAATTTTAAGGACCAAATTGCAAATTTTGAAATTTTGAGGATTAAATTCGAACTTTTGAGAAACACTTGGGTAAAATAAGTAATTTTCGAGGTCATGAGAATTGATCTTGGGTCTAATAATCTTAAGATTATTAAACTTTATGTTACGAGAAACCTATAAAATGAGATTAAGAACGCCAAGAATTAATGGGTAATTGTGGAATTCTCGATATTAAGGACAAATTGGATAATATTCGAGGAAAGTAAAAATTATTTTTGTAATTTTTAAGATATTTGGGGACTTGTTTAGCAATAAGTGAGAAGCGAATAGTTTAAAGTATATGAATTTTTTGATGATTTAGGCTTGAAGGGATATTTAGAACTTTAAAACATCTGAGTTATAATGTTATAAGAAATGCTAATCAAGGGCTTCGTAAGATAGATTAACATTTGGTTTGAAAGTTTAAACACTAGTGAATTAATGCTATGGCAAATTAAGAATTTAGAGTGTCTACAATTTAAGATAAAGTTGAGTAATTAGTTAAGTTATAAGATCGACAGTAAGTTAACTAATTTTTGGGAACCTAAGTTTGGTGTAGGTTAAGTTTTAATCATGATCTTAAGAGTTAAAATTATACCTTTGTTGGAATTTAATTTGGTTAGAAAGTTGGGAATGATTGATGGTTTGGATGTTTGATAGACGCATGTAAGAGATGAGGTAGACACCTTGTCTTGAGGAATTTTTTAAGTCATTAAGCAACTTGGGAATAAGTGAATATGTGTGTTGGAATTATGTTATCCAAAACTATTTGGGTTGCGTAAGTTTGAAATTCAAATTTATGGGATATTTGTTCATACGGAAATTTTAGGTGAAATAAAAAAAACAAAACAAAACAAAAGGGAATTAGTGGTGTTCAACATAAGTTATCAATGAATGAATATTAAGATTTTTATCGAGTAAGAAATTTAAAACTTTGATATGGAGATTCTGAAACTTTATAGGGTATAAGTGAAGTTGATTTATTAGAGTTAGTCTAAGGTTCCCTTGTGATGACTTATTAAGTTTTATACGCTAGTATTAATTAAGCATTAGACATACGTAAGGATGCGACATTCGTTTCAAAGAGAAAAATCTAAGAGTCTTAGGCCTTAACTATATTGTAATTGGGAAGGGAATAATTTAAGCATGCAACTGATGCAAGAAGGGTTTTACTAATTAAATAGAAGATCATTATTGTATAATTAGGTTTATTGATTAATGTTATTCGAGGTTTAAGATTTGCAACAATTTTACATCCGGGTGTACTTGTAAATAGTAAGTACGTAAGTTTGGTGTCGTAAGATAAAGATTCCATTCAAGGACCTTATGCTAATATTATTATGGGGTTGAAATAAGGTTTAATTTTTAAGTGTATTACAGAGGATAGAAGTCGATCAGTAATTTTTGGTGCTAAGGTTTCTCAAGTTAAACTGCATAAATGCTAATATAATAGGTCAATAAACATCCTGAGTATAGTATAATAAAGTAAGACGCAATAAAATTCGGACTGCCATTTTTAATATGAAAAATTTAAGAAAAGTTGAAATTTGAGGTTATAGAAAAAAAATGAAACTAGGTTACCATGGGTCGTTATAAGTTGAGTTTCGTAAACATGGATTTAGAAGGTAGAGTTTATTAAGATTGAGGAGACATAAGTACATCTTAAGATGTGGGGACCCGAACCTAATTCGTCTCCTTAATCGTCATTAGGATCAATTAATTAATCTGGGTCTAATTTTTTTTTTTTAAATACATAATTGCGGAACATAAGATAATCAATCTGATATACATATCAACAGTAAAGTACAAGTCTTGTACAAAGTACATTTATCTCAAACTAAGGTTCAACAACTAAACATCAAGTGTTGTAAACCAAATATACTTCTAAGTCCGGATCTCCACGCTAATCTTGAATCTCTCATCCTCTTCGTGACCCTAATCATGTCCCACCTGTTGTCATGCACACATACAAACACAACAACAGCCGGATAACTCCGGTGAGAATATAATTCCCATTATAAACAACGTAACATGCAATCATATACAGATATAAAAGCATGAAACAGATATCAATAACATGTATCAAAATCTGAAAGACATGAATCGATATAAAACTGTAAATAAACTTGTGACTCATCATCTCAGACTCGACTCATCTCTAATCTAGGGATCGCAGTCTAATTCAGACTTTGGCATTCTGTATCGAATCTTCGCAATAGAAGTCGATCTACTCTTACGCAACATCGATACACCAAAAGTCTAGTGTCTTGGCGGTTCCGTCGAAGACTTGGCAACTCAGCCAATAACAAGGCACATCAGCCCATGACTAGGCACATCCGCCCATGACTCTATACATGCTCTGCTATAAATCAATAGACCAAGCATATCAATCTCATGAATTGCAAACATTAATGCATTACAATAAAGTATGTGGTTTTGGGAAACTCAAGTCAAATCAAACTCGAGTCGTATCTCCCCGGTTCGATATTGATTTATACATTTCTCTTGTCGGTCTGACGAAGTCAAAGTCTCGAATTCGAATCTGTCAATACTCAATCTGGCAATGACAATATTGAGGAGTATAATATCAATATACAACTCAAATCAATACTGGATATAATAAGAACTCAATCTAATTCTGTTTCAACGGCATGACGGCAAAATCTCAATATACCCAGCAATACAAATATCAACAAATACCGATCTCAACTCATAATCGATAACAAACTCAATCTGATATCAAATCTGTATAATCTCAATCAATTCAATTCTGAAAATCATAACAATTTCATACGGTATCCGTTCTTCAATCTGATTTCGATTATACGATTACAACAGTCTCAGGAACACATAATAACGGTCATATCATGATTTCTCCAATACATGAATTTCGAACCACATTAAAAAGTAGTAAAATTTACGTCCTGTCGAATCTTGACAAGGGAAGTACAGTACTGAAGTCGGATTGAAAATCTGACGAGCGGATTTCTCGCAAATTGAATTCTAGTAGGTAAAAAGATTGGAAACTCTCCAGGCCTCGGTTCTTTCTTTTCTGAATTCTCAATTGAATGAATGAAGGATTTATATATATCAAGTTGCATGACAAGCCAAGTGGCTTATTCTTCATACTGCTTGTCTTGCGCATATGCGCGACCTTCCTCGGCGCATATGCGCGAGACCTACTGGTCTCGGCATCAAGCTTTCCTCTGCTCGCGCATATGCGCGTCCTCTTCCGGCGCATATGCGCGAGGTTCTCTTCCATACTCGCGCATATGCGCGGGTCCTGGTCGCGCATATGCGCGAGGTTCTCTGCCTACCTCGCGCATATGCTCCCTACTGGGTCACGCATATGCGCGAGGGTTCAGTCCTCGCACATAACAATTTCTTCTCCGGTCTTCCTCGGTCTGATCATTTTTGTCTATAATCACATCAATTATCAATAAATCATTTCAGATTACAATAACAAAATTCTCGGGCATTACATTTCTCCCCCTCTAAGATCTGATTTCTTCCCCGAAATCACAGGCAATCAAATCAGATACAATAAGAAATGGAGAACAAAAGCTAAACAAAGAGACTCACATCAATGAAATAACTCTGGGAATTTCTGTCTCATGTCTGACTCAGTCTCCCAAATAGCTTCTTCGATGCCATGACGACTCCACTGAACTTTCACAAGCGGAATAGTCTTCGTTCTGAGTTGCTTTTCTTGACGATCAAGAATCTGAATCGGTTTCTCAAAATAACTCAATGTCTCATCCAGTTCGGCCTCGTCTGGCTGAAGAATATCAGATTCATCAGGAAGATACTTCCGCAATAAAGATAATGAAAGACATCATGTATTCCAGATAGAGAAGGCGGTAAGACGAGTTGATAGACACAATCTCCTATCTTCTCGAGAATCTCATAAGGTCCAATATATCGTGGAGACAACTTTCCTTTCTTGCCAAATCTGACAACGACTCTGAAAGGAGAAATCTTCAGAAATACTCGGTCTCCTGCCTCAAATACCAGAGGTCGACGTCGAACATTGGCATATTTGACCTGTCTGTCTTGAGCTGGTCTCATTCTCTTCTGAATCAGCTTCACTTTCTCAATCATATCTCTAATCATATCAGGCCTAATCTCAGATACCTCAGACATATCATCCTAATAAAGAGAGGATCTACACTTCTTGCCGTACAACGCTTTAAATGGAGCCATCTCTATACTCGTCTGATAGCTGTTGTTGTACGAAAACTCACAAAGAGGCAAAGAATCTTTCCAACTAGTGCCAAAATCTAGCACTACAGCTCTAAGCATATCTTCCAATATCTGGATAGTCCGCTCTGACTATCCATCAGTCTGTGGATGATATGCGGTACTCAGTTGTAATTTCATACCTAGAGCTTGCTGCAAACTGTGCCAAAAGTGCGAAGTAAACCGAGGATCACGGTCTGATACAATCGACTTCGGCACTCCGTGCAATCTGACCACTTCTCTGACATAAATCTCTACAATCTGGTCATGTCTGTACGTCATCTTATACGAGATAAAACATGCTGATTTGGTCAATCTGTCAATCACGACCCAAATTGCATCACAACCTTGGGAGGAACGTGGTAGCTTTGTCACAAAATCCATAGAAATGTAATCTCATTTCCATTCAGGAATAGACAAGCTGTGTAATAAACCTCCTGGTTTCTTTCTTTCTGCTTTCACTTGTTTAAAATTCAGACATTTTGATACAAACTCTACAATATCCGCTTTCATCTTTTTCACCAAAACCGTCTTTTCAAATCATTATACATCTTTCTGCCACAAGGATGAATACTGAATCGACTACTGTGCGCTTCTGATAATATCTGTCGCTTCAAATCTGAAACATCTGGCACAACTAGACGATTATTCACATATTGTACATGATCACGTACCTGATATTTTGATCGATGCCCAACATTCTGATCAACTTTTCGAGCGTCTTTAATTCTCAAAATCGGCTCTGGTTTGACTTGAATAGTATACAATCTCAATGGTCTACAATCTGTTTCAAATGCTAATCCAGACAAACAGCAATCTTCAATCAAATTTGAAACACCAATCGTCGACAAGGATAAAGAACATACATTTCGACTCAGTCCATCAGCTGCTGCATTAGAATTTCCCTGATAGTATTTGATTTCACAATCAAAATCTTTCATTAAATCAAGCCATCTTCGCTGCCTCATATTCAATTCTGACTGCGAAAACAGATATTTCAGACTCTTGTGATCAGAATAGATCTCAAACTTCTCACCGTATAGATAGTGTCGCCAAATCTTCAATGCAAAGACGATGGCTGCCAATTCAAGATGATGAATTGGGTAGCGAGACTCATGTGGCTTCAGTTGTCTTGAGGCGTAGACAATAACATGTCCTCGCTGCATCAAAACACATCCCAATCCTCTGTGAGAAGCATCACAATAAACAACAAAATCACCAGTACCTGATGAAATAGTCAACACTGGAGCACTGGTCAATCTCTTCTTCAATTCGAGAAAACTGGACTCACATTCTTCAGACCATACAAATGGAGCATTCTTCTGAGTCAACTGAGTAATAGGCTTAGCAATACTCGAGAAATCTTGAATAAATCGTCGATAATATCCTGTTAAACCCATAAAACTGCGTATCTCTGGCACATATGTCGGTCTAGGCCAGTTAATCACTGCCTCAACCTTGCTAGGATAAACAGAAATACCATCTTCAGAAATAATATGACCCAGAAATACAACCTGTCTCCGCCAAAACTCACATTTCGACAGCTTTGCATAAAATTTCTCTTTTCTCAGAATTCTCAACACAGTTCTCAAATGCTCAGCATGATCAATCATATTCTTCAAATATATCAGAATATCATCAATAAAAATAATCACGAAATCATCGAGATACTTCTGAAATACACGGTTCATCAAACCCATAAACACAGCTGGAGCACTCGTTAAACCAAACGGCATGACAATAAACTCATAATGGCCATACCTGGTTCTGAAAGCTGTCTTCGATATATCAGAATCTCTGACTCTCAGCTGATGATATCCAGATCTCAAATTGATCTTGGAATAAACAGAAGAACCCTGGAACTGATCAAATAAATCGTCAATACGAGGCAAAGGGTATTTGTTCTTTACCGTAGCCTTGTTCAGTTGCCGATAGTCAATGCAGAGTCTCATTGAATCGTCCTTTTTTCTCACAAACAGTACTGGAGCACCCCAAGGAGAAACACTCGGTCTGATGCAACCCTTGGCCAGTAAATCTTCTAACTGCTCTTTCAGTTCTTTCAGTTCAATCGGTGTCATTCTGTACGGAGCTCTAGAAATCGGAACTGTACCTGGTACCAATTCAATGCTGAAGTCTATCTCTCGAATCGGAGGCAAACCCGGAATCTCATCTGGGAAGACTTAAGCAAACTCACATACCACTGGCAAATCAGCCAATGATGGGCTCGATTTCAGTACGTCAACTGAATACACAAGGAATCGCTCTGCTCCTTTCTGTAACAATCGAGTCATAGATATCGCAAATATCAAAGGAATTCTAGCTCTAGAACCCTTACCGTAAAATTTCCATTCATCAGCCATCTCAAGTATGAATCTCACAATCTTCTGGAAACAATCTACGATAGATCTGTACTTGGTCAGCATATCGATACCAATAATGCAGTCAAAATAAGACAACCCAAGTACAATACAATCTAATTCAATCTCATGTCCGTCATACTGTACAATACAATGTCTAACAGACGTCACTGATACAAGACCTTTCCCCAAAGGTGAAGAGACGGATACTACAGCAGATAATGACTCGACAGACAATGCATGAATCAATGCAAATCGCTCAGAAATAAATGTATGGGATGCACCCGTAGCAATCAATACGTAAGCAGGATAACCACATAAAGAGCAGTTACCTGCAACAACATCATCTGGTGCTTCCTGAGCCTGTTCTTCAGTCAAAGCGAATACTCTGGCTTGCTGTCTCGGAGGCTGGCTAACAGTCTGGCTTTCTCCTGGCCTCTGCTGTGACTGAGGAGTAGTCGGTGGTGGCTGGAAGGAGTGAACAGCAGATGATCGTCTATCAGTCTGAGCCACTAATCCAGATGATTCTGCTCCTTTTGATCTCCGGGAACCTCTCTGGGGACATACTCTAGCAAAATGTCCCGGCTATTGACAGATGTTGCAACTACCAAATACTCCGTAGTATTGCTCTGTTGGATGTCTCCCTCCACATGTTCTACAATAGACTCCGGTATGACTCTGGCTCTGTCGTGAACCACTTGAGCTGGATGAACCACTACCAGACTTCTTAAACTGTCTTCCTCTAGCTTTCAAATGATCTTTCTTCTTCCCACTACTACTATCGCCACTCTCAAAATCAACAGATGTCTCAGTGCCCTTCAGGGTCGACGGTTCAAACAACTGAGATCTCTTCAGTAGTGTTTCCATCGGTGTTACTGTATTATCCATCTGATTATTCGAGGTACTTCCCTGTTCTGGGATTCTTCGAGGAGGCATATCTGATTACCCAAAGGATTAGTAATCAAATACAACAAATCTGTTTCAGTCTTCCTCCGATCATCTTAATGCTGATCAAGAATCGGTTCTGATTCATTCTCAAGACACATGTTTCCAATCAAATCAGATAATCAGGTAAACATGCATTAAAAGCAATCAGACATCACAACATAATGCCATGCTAGCATGTAGAAGCAGGAAAGAAAACTCAATCTACCCCGCTCACTAGTTCCTCTCTCAATCTAAGGAACCTACTGCTCTGATACCACCTGCTGTGGGGACCCGAACCTAATTCGTCTCCTTAATCGTCATTAGGATCAATTAATTAATCTGGGTCTAAGTCAAATCAAACTCGAGTATGTGGTTTTGGGAAACTCAAGTCAAATCAAACTCGAGTCGTATCTCCCAGTTCGATATTGATTTATACCTTTCTCTTGTCGGTCTGACGAAGTCGAAGTCTCGAATTCGAATCTGTCAATACTCAATCTGGCAATGACAATATTGAGGAGTATAATATCAATATACAACTCAAATCAATACTGGATATAATAAAAACTCAATCTAATTCTGTTTCAACGGCATAACGGCAAAATCTCAATATACCCAGCAATACAAATATCAACAAATACCGATCTCAACTCATAATCGATAACAAACTCAATCTGATATCAAATCAGTATAATCTCAATCAATTCAATTATGAAATCATAACAATTGCATACGGTATCCGTTCTTCAATCTGATTAAGATTATACGATTACAACAGTCTCAGGAACACATAATAACGGTCATATCATGATTTCTCCAATACATGAATTTCGAACCATATTAAAAAGTAGTAAAACTTACGTCCTGTCGAATCTTGACAAGAGAAGTACAGTACTGAAGTCGGATTGAAAATCTGACGGGCGGATTTCTCACAAATTGAATTCTAGTAGGTAAAAAGATTGGAAACTCTCCTGGCCTCGGTTCTTTCTTTTCTGAATTCTCAATTGATTGAATAAAGGATTTATATATATCAAGTTGCATGGCAAGCCAAGTGGCTTATTCTTCATACTGCACGTCTCGCGCATATGCGGGACCTTCCTCGGCGCATATGTGCGAGACCTACTAGTCTCGGCATCAAGCTTTCCTCTGCTCGCGCATATGCGCGTCCTCTTCCGGCGCATATGCACGCGCATATGCGCGAGGTTCTCTTCCATACTCACTCATATGCGCGGGTCCTGGTCGCGCATATGCGCGAGGTTCTCTGCCTACCTCGCGCATATGCTCCCTACTGGGTCACGCATATGCGCGAGGGTTCAGTCCTCGCACATAACAATTTCTTCTCCGGTCTTCTCCGGTCTGATCCTTTCCGTCTATAATCACATCAATTATCAATAAATCATTTCGGATTACAATAACAAAATTCTCGGGCATTATATTTCTCCCCTTCTAAGATCCGATTTCGTCCCCGAAATCACAGGCAATCAAATCAGATAGCAAATCAGATACAACAAGAAATGGAGAACAAAAGCTAAACAAAGAGACTCACATCAATGAAAAAACTCTGGGAATTTCTGTCTCATGTCTGACTCAGTCTCCCAAGTAGCTTCTTCGATGCCATGACGACTCCACTGAACTTTCACAAGCGGAATAGTCTTCGTTCTGAGTTGCTTTTCTTTACGATCAAGAATCTGAATCGGTTTCTCAAAATAACTCATTCCATACTCGCGCATATGCGCGGGTTTTGGTTGCGCATATGCGCGTGGTTCTCTGCGCGAGGTATGCGCCCTACTGGGTCGCGCATATGCGCGAGGGCTCAGTCCTCGCACATAACAATTTATTCTCCGGTCTTCCCCGGTTTTATCATTTTCATCTATAATCACATCAATTATAAATAAATCATTTCAGATTACAATAACAAAATTCTCGGACATTACATAAGATTTATTATTTTATCAGAGTAGCTAAGCGTGAACTATTGAGATACTAGAACTAAGTCTAAACTTTTTGATTATCAAGGATAAGCGAATTTCGGGGATGAAATTCAACTTAAGGGGGGAGGGGGGGAGATTGTAACGTCCCGAGAATTTGAAGGCTCACGTAAACCACATGCATGCAAGTTGTTAAACTTTCTTTTGTATTTTATTAAATTGTTTTAAGGTTTTAAATGCATATTTATTTCGTGAATTTGTGTTTAAATATTTTTATGCATTTTATGCATAATTCATGCATGGTAAAATTTAAGTCATGAAATTTTAAAGGTTCATTCATTAAAGATTTTTAAGCTTCATTTCGCGCCCGAACGAGGAACGGAGACCAGAGAAATTTCAGGAAAAATTATTTTATTACATGATTAATTTTTATTAATTAATATAAGGTGTTTTAAAGGTATTTTTCAAGAAATGAGATTTTATTGGGTATTTTGACCCGTATGATTTTATTTTAACTGGTACGCAAATTTTATCAAATCGGAGGATTTTTTGAGGGTTCGGCTAATATTTTCAAAATCTTTCCAACACGAAATATTTTTCGGGAGTATGTTTGGATTTAATGAGCCCACTTTTAAATTTATTGGAGTCAAAACTCTTTTAAACTTTTTAATTAATAACTAAGGCTCATTATTTTGATTATTAACCATTTAAATATTATATTAATGACTACCCTACACCATTTAAATCACCACCAGCCAACACCCTCATTCAACACTCCTTGTCCTCGGTTTCAGAGTACAGCACTTGAAGGCTTTAATTCGGTTCTATCTTGGTTTGCAAAAGGAAAACTTCTTCCGGGTCTCCATTGCATCGTTCTTGTTCTTCAATCACCAAGGCACGCCATGTACTTTTATTGCTGCATCATACACGTTATATACATGCTGTATTATGTTTATTTGTTTGTGGAATTCACGATCCAAAGCATATCATGGAGATCCCTCGGTTTTTGTTCAAACACATGCATCTTTTGTTCACTAATCATATTACGATTTTTCTGAATTCTTTGGCAAGGGGCTGCGGTTCTTGAGTGTCTAGAGGCTGCTGCTGGTGTTAAGTTGCTGTCATGGGATTTAGAAAATTTGCTGGACGTATACGAGTGAAGGGACATGAGGTGGGTTCTTCGGGGGTGACTCGATCTTTGGTGTGTCAGCGTCCAGGGTTCAACCAGCACTACAGGGACTTCGCTGAGGCTTAGACCAGACCCTGGTGGGTCTGAGACAAGTCTTGGAAGGGCTCGGCTAGTGCTGGAACCGTCCCAAGCGCTATGGATCGAGGAGGTAGAGGCTTGGCTCGGTTGAGACGTTTTGGTGTGATTAGCGGTTTCAAGGGGCTGCGGCTTGCATGGGATAATTTGCGTGGGTTCAGTAGGTTCACGGGAGTCCTAGGGTGGCCAAGGTAAGGTGGAGTTGAGGCTTGATCCGTCGGTGGTGAGCTAGGATGCGAGTTGGAGAAGAAAAGGGAATAGGGTTCAAGAGTGGGGTAGGGGCGAAATTTATGGCATTGTCTGGAACCATCATCCGTGGGTTTAAGGGTCTAAAATTAATATTTTAGGACCATTATAGTGTTTTTAAGGTATGGTAAAAAGTTGAGAAAATTTTGGTTAAGTTTTTGGTCATTTCGGATTAAAATCGGGATCCGGTCCAAGTTTTAAAACAATTCGATTAAGTTATGAAATGGGCTCAAGTTTACGTCTAGGAATGCTTATAAATATGTTTTGGGACACATTTAAGAGTTTGGTATATTTTGGATCAAAATAATGAGTTTTGGATTTATCCGGGATTTAATCGCTGCACGAAACGTTAGTTAAAATATTAATTGAAACACCTATATTTAAGCTCCCATAATTTTATTTAAGCTCAAATAATTATTAGATCTCTAAGTTTTAATTTGAGAATTTTATGCTAAGGTTTGGTTTAATTCGGGATTAAAACACATTAATATGTTATAGTTAAAGATTAATTTAAAAGTCATCGATTTAAGCCAAATAAAAATATGAAAAAATTTGTGTAAGCTTAAATAATTATTTGGGACATGTTAGAGTCAATGAAATTAAGAAAATATCAAAAACGTGAAATTTTACGTATAGGAGCAAAACAGAATTTTTGGGTTTCCAGGGGAAAAATTGTCATTTTGCACCCGGGGTGAGATTTTGGTCAGGGCAGCGCCCTGAACACATTTTATCAGGTTTTAAATGTTTATGCATCATGTTCATGAATTTTATGGAGTTACGATAAATACGTTGTATGCTTGGTTTAAAGGAAAAAGTTACGTATATGCATGTTTTTATTAAGTGGTGAATATGATGATGTTTTTAAAGGATGAGAATTGGTTGTGACTGATGATGTATATGTATACGATGATATGAGATATGATGAGCTGAGGCCCGGGCTCAGTGGACGGGTAATTCTGTCGCTGATGTCCCTCGCCGCTCGGTACCGTGGTTATACGTAGATGGATCCATCGATAGAGCTGATACGAAAGTCACAACTAATGAACTGAATTCAATTAAAAAGAAAATGTTTACGTATATGATGACATGAGATGACATGCTTTAACACGTATATGCTGATACGATGACACATGCTATGATTATTATCATGTTTTGAAAGGATACGACACGTTTACGTATATGATGACATGCTTTGACACGATATGATTTTACACAACACATTTACGTTATGTTTTTAAGTTCATGAAAGCTATGTTGAGTATGATATTTTTCACTGCTGTGTGCTATGTATATGTACTTGTTATTCCTGGTACAGGTGTGTTGAGTCTTTAGACTCACTAAGCGTGTGTGATGCAGGTGAGCTAAATGTTGAGGAGACTGGAGGTGCCGAACTCTGAGTAGGCAGAACTGGTGCGGTGACATGACCCGGGAACCACATGTTTTTCGCATTTCGATTTATGAGAAAGGAGATGAATATTTTCATACGCTGATGATTTTAAGATTTTTATTAGTTTATGTTTTCGTATGTTTATGGGTGAGTTTGGTTATTTTTACTATCAAATTATTACGATTATTTTAAATGTTATTTCGAAAATGCGAGCTTTATAAAAAAAAAATTTCCTGCACTTTTAAAATCGGTAGACGTTTCAGTTTATGTATACTAGTTTTGAAAATGTTTATTGAAGGATCGTTTGCTGGGCATCTCTGGGATGCTTCAAACAAAATATTCTCCAATGAGCTGCAATAGCTCGTGTTCTAAGAATATTAACACCGATAAATTAAATCGAGTTTGGTTAAAGACCAAGAGGAATAAACTCGAAGTAATCCTTCGTGAAGAAGACTATTATATTAGAAAACATTTTATCTTATGTAAACTGAATAACCGAAAAGGGACAAATTAGTTTTTGCATTCATCAGTTCAGTTATGGTGACAACTGAACTGATGGATACTCTAACTGATCCAAACAGTTTGAAAACAATAGTTAAACAGTTAAATACACAAGATATATTTATGGATGTCCGGAGACTTCAAATGCTCCTACGTCACCCCTTCCACCGCCTCGGGTAGGATCCACTAGAAGACTTTGATTTATAAAAACACTTGTACAAACCCACTCAGCTAGAACTTAACTTACCCACTGCCTAAACTGAACTCCTAGACTAGAACATTTCTTTAATGTCTATGTGAGAAAGACTACATACACAAGTTTAACGTCTTTGTGCAAGACTGTATTTGAGTGAATGAGAGTGTTTGTGTGTGTGTGAGAACTGAACAAGGATGTTCTCACACACTTATGGAAATACGCTTCTGATCTAAGCTGATATAACTGTGAAGAGTTCCCTCTGGGCAGATTGCTTCTGAAAGCTGATATGCAATGAGCGTGCCCTTTTTTTTCTCTCGTAAATGCTTAAAAGCTTTTTCACTTCTTTTTGTTGTGGTTGTTGTTGTTGAGCCTTGTTTGAGTCTTCACTGATCTTCTCTTTATATAGGCGGGAAAACTGATCATACAGTGAGACTCATTCGTTGTATTTGTTGCATCTTGAATTCATTTCTTGGACTTTGTGTCTCGACTCTTCGACTGTCCTTCTGAAATATTTTGTCTTTAATGCTCTGATGCAACGTCCATTATTGTCCTTTGACTGGATAATGGCTTTGTACCTTCACGTACAACTGGATTCCACTTGAGAGAGTTTTTCTTCATCCATAACTGAAAGATTCTGACTGATGCTTCGAACTAGTCAGTTGAATTGATCTTTCAGTTCGGATGGTGAAATTAGTTGACTCGTCAATTGAACTGATTTCACACTCGTTCAGTTGGACTGATCAGCTGGGTTTCTTCATCAGTTGAACATTTCTTCGGCTGGCCAGGCTTCTGAGGTTCTCCTGATGAATCACCTATCAACTGGACAATCAGCTGGACTGCTCAATTGACGAAACCATTTAGACTGATTCATTTTGTGCGATCCGTTGGGTTTTCAGTTTTGCGATGTAAACATCTCGTGAGTGATCCTAGATGCTGCACACTAAGGTAGATCATTAGTAACACAATTAACAAGTTTTGTTATCATTAAAATCAAGATTTCGAACTTTAAAAGTTCCAACAATGATGTTAAATGGTATATTGTTCTTTCCCTTTTAAATGATAAGGCTTCCTCATTTGTTATTAGTGTTAAAATGTTATTGTCATGGGAGTGGGTTGTTTCAATTGGTATCAGAGCAAAAGTTCTTCGGACCATATATGACTTCTTCTACCTAGGACAATCTGGTTTGTTTTTGATCCTGCATCTATTGATTTTAACATTGAGAGTTGATTCTATTTCATTGCCACCGATGTATCATTTTTTCTATCTGTGTTAAAGTGAGAATTTGTGTAGGATATGCCTCCCAAGAGAAAGAATATTGAAGGGGATGATAGGACCCCTCTTCCTTATAAGACTGCCAAGGTTGTTAACGAATTCAGTAAGTTATTACAAGAACAAGCGAAGGTTCATAGCGAACAAATTCAACAGCTATTGAACATGCACACCTCGACCCATGGTCGTGGTCGTGGAAGAGGCCAAGGCACAACTGAAAGTTCTGATGATTGTGCATATGATCGTTTCAGACGTATGAACCTTCTTGATTTTATTGGTGGCCCTGATCCACTAGTGGCTCTGGAATGGGTCAAATCATTGGAGGCCATATTCGATTACTTGAAGTTCACCGACCAAGATAAGGTAAGTTGTTCTGTGTTTATGTTTGTCATGCTCGTATCTGGTGGGAAGCCACCAAGGTTACAGTTAATGTTCGAGAATTAAAGTGGGACAAATTCAAGAAATTATTCTACACCAAATATTTTTCAAGAGAGGTCAAGGCCAAGAAGGTGAAGGAATTTCTTGAATTGAAGCAGGATGCTATGTTTGTTGCTGAGTATATTTTGAAGTTCAAAGAAGGATGTGTTTTTGTTCCTTTTATTGCTGAAAACGATAAAGATAAGGTAGAACACTTCCTTCGTTGTTTGAAGTCAGAGGTTCGAAGAGATGTTCATATGTCAAAGGTGTTCACCTACCAAGACATTGTTGAGAGAGCCTTACATTCCGAGCACGATGAACAAGAGATTGAGAAGGAACGGTAGTTAAGGAGGCAAGCTTTTCAAGCTAGAGGGCAAGGAACAAGTACTAATGTGCGAGGTGGCCACAAAGGAAAAGGCAAGATGGAGCATCGCAATAAGCCTTCTTTGCCTTTGTCAGATATGGAGCGACCTGTTTATCCTAAGTGTGGCAAGCCACACAAAGGTGAATGTTTGCTTGGTAGTGGTCTTAGATGCAAGGAAATGGGGCACACAGCACGGAAGTGTCCTCTTTCTTCGAATCAAGGAAGAGTTCAAGGAAGAATTTTTGCAATGACCAAAGAAAGTGCTAATCCTGATTCTTCAGTGATATCAGGTAATATTTTAATCTTCGACAAGAAAGCACTTACATTAATTGATACTGGTGCGACACACTCTTTTATGTCTGAAGTGTTCATGCATTCTTTATCTGTTGAACCTACTGTTATGCCATTACACTTCAATATTGTGTTGCCCTCTGAAGATGAAATTTGTCCTACTAGTATCCTTAAAGCTTATCCGGTTCAAATGAGTACGAGATTATTGTTTGCTGATCTTAATTTTATTCCGATGGTAGCATTTGATGTTATATTGGGTATGGATTGGTTATCTGCTTATCATGAGTTTATTGACTGTGTTAAAGTAGGTGCCCGGCGAGCCAAGTGTTGGCCGATGGTTCATGTTGAAACTCTATGTATAAACAATCTTTATTTTAATATTATTTGAAATTATTGTTTTGGCACATCTTTATCTGTATACCCATGCTATTTGCCTAGATAAAGTCCTTGAATATACAAATAGTAGAAAGAATATGATATGCTCATATGATGAGTATCATGAAACTCATATTTGCAATACTATATATTCTAAACAGTTCCTACTCGATTCAGCCGCCGCTAAGAAGGATATAGGCCGCTCGAGTTTGAGACTAGTATCTGCGATGTGAGTACAATGTTTCATTGGTAGGGGACATTGCGATGGCCGAACATGCAGATAGGTGCTCCTTGTAGAGTGCACTGAACAACCCTCCATAAAGGACTTTTCAAGTGGTTCTCACTTATCGAGTGGAAACGTCCTAGTTTATGGTTGTACACCATTAGTCCTTATGACCCTGGATAATATTGAGACTATATATGCTAGCATTGCACTTTGACGTTTACCGACTCATATAAGGTCATCAGGTGGCAAGGTTGGGTGTTTTGTCGAAACATATAGGAGTCAATGCATTGTAGTCGGGGATTCACCACATACCTTCGGGTATTGATATCCTATGTGTATGTAGTTTGAAATCTCTGATCAGAGTATGGTGGTAATTAAGAAAGGGGTTTCTTAGATTACACCTCGATGCAACTACTACATGACACATAGTATCGATTCTTTGACAGCTCTCGATATACCAATAGTTGTCGAATCGGTCGGGATATATGAGATGAAGAGACCGTACTGTACGCTAACCATAATTGAATGGTTCTTGCTGCCACTATCATTTGATACCTAGGGAATCATGTAAGCGATGCTGCTAGGCGTTTAACATGATTGGTTGGGTACTATCAGACTTGAGTTCTGACGTTCATATTATCAAGGAGTTGATAATTAAGAATGGAGCAATTGGGGTATGCTCATATAAGGACATGTTAAGTCCCGAATCACATGGAGATGTGAACCCACGGCTAGTTGTATCAATGAACCATTGAGGGCCACACAAATGCTAACTTTCTAGATCCCGTTGAGAAGTAAAATAGTTCAAAGTGTTGAACGGCTTATAAAGGAGTTTATAAGCGCAAATAAAAATAGAAGTATGACTTCTATAAGGAGAATGTAACTTTTAATTTGAGGAAGTGTTCCTAAATTAAAAGTTGGCCAAACAAATAATGTGTTTAAAAATTGTAATTTTCATAAACATTATTATGGACTAAATTAAATTAATTCAAGTGTTGAATTAATTAAACACTAATGGGCCTAGTAGAGTCCAAATAATTAAATTAATTCAAGTGTTGAATTAATTAAACAATATTGGGTCTTGTAGAGCCTAATAGGAAATAATTATTCAACTAGTGGGCTTGAGTAAAATCAAGTAAAGTTTAAATGGTATCAAATATGTTTGAAATATTTAAATAAAAATCCATGGGCTTTGTAATTGTTACAAGCCCCAAATAGAATTGCATGCTTGAGAGGTGAAGGGTTGGAGACTACTTTTTCAATATCCAAGGCATGACATGCACATGCTTACTTTTACTTTTGCGTACACCAAGAAAATTTGTCCTCCACTTCACTCTACATGCTTTGGCCGAAAATTGAGAGCATATTCTCTCAAATTTTTCTTCTTCCTTTTGTTGAGAAAAACTTACACTTCTCAAAGAAAAATTCCTTACATATTCTATTGCAAGTGTAAGGTGGATCTTCGTTGTTGGTGGTGGGCTTGATTTTGAGCAAGGTTTGCTTTTGGAAGCTTGTAGATCAATCTTGCCATTGAGGAGCTTAGTCGTTTGACAACTAAGTTGGAGCCATCATCAATCTTTTAAGATTGATAGGTAAAATTCTAAAACACCCTATATATGACATTTTGTGTTTTATTGTATTTGCTACACACTATAATTTAGGGTGCTCGTTTTTCTTGCTAGAAAAATAATTTTGAAAGTTACGTTGCGCAAGCAAGCACCTTAATCGATCCCCTTTCAAGTGGTATCAGAGCTATGGTCACTATTTTGTGTAGCATATACATGATATTATATTGAGGTCAATTTCTAACCGTATGAGACAATCAAAACGACAAATCGTAGGTCGGTTTTTGGGGCGTCTTTGGGCAGCAAGTTGCTGCCCATTTCGGGCAGCTTGGGCTGCCCGAACAGCCCCTTGCTTTTATCAAAAAAAAAAATTTTGGTGTGCATGTTGACTGAAATCCGGCGACGGCGATTACGACTAGGGTTTTCAAAAGTGTTTAGGAACATCAAAGTTTCATGGGCCTTGAAGTTGTTTGGCCATTAGATGTCTAATACAATTTGTGAATTTAAATTGGCCAAAATGTTTTTGGTGAAATTATTTTTTGGGCCCTTAAGTTTAAATTTACAAAAGTTGTACATATTTTCTCATGAAATAAATAATTGAATTTGGACTTTAATTATTTATAGCAAATTGTGATTTACAAGAAATTCGGTTATGAATAAATTAATTAGAAAGTAGACAAAGGAGTTTGTATACTTTGTTGATTTAGTTTATAATCGTGGCGGTTAATGATTGGATCAAGATATATAATATTTATCAATTGATTATTGTGATAATTAATTGATGGTGTATGATATGTGATATTATGCATGAAAGATGATCAAAAGCTCAAGCCCAATTTGCTAGGTGTATGCTAGGATATTTTGTGTTGAATATTGTAATAATTATCAATTTATAAGTGGTCTTGGTTTATGGCCCGTTTCCACCCCATGAGATGTATCCCTATTTGCCATGGATATTTTTTTGTAAATATTAGTATAGTGGAAGATCAAAATTGGAAGATGGTGGCCTTGATGATTATGAAGATCGAAGACATGTAAATATTGAAAACTTATGTAAAGTTGCATTTGCATCCTATGCATTTCCCTAGGATTGGACCTAGGCCCGTGCTGTTTTGTTTACTATTTATAATATATGCATGATATGTTATAAATAATGAGTATGTGTATTATTATTATGATAATAACAAAGTTGCATGAATCTGGCAAACATACGATCAAACATGGCGAGCTTTTAAACAAAATTAATGATGAGACCTTTCAAAATTAAAAAACCTCATTTTGAATAAGATTCAAAATTAATATCAAGCCCGAAAAAGAGAATTATAAAAGTGTTTATAATTTTCATGTCTTCCATCGACAATGGGTGCATGATGAACGCTACCCGTGTTCGGGGCTCGGC
This sequence comes from Primulina tabacum, assembly GCF_025594145.1. Lineage (NCBI taxonomy): Eukaryota > Viridiplantae > Streptophyta > Magnoliopsida > Lamiales > Gesneriaceae > Primulina > Primulina tabacum. Next base: position 22,342,123 of record NC_134561.1, on the reverse strand, counting down.
TCATATTATTGGGGGGGCCCTGGACACCGGAAAGCTGTGACATCCATTGACATGGTGATGTGAACTACGTGGAACTCCCATGATTTCGGCTCATATTATTGAGGGAACTCATGGCGACCGTCCATTAAGGTTCAACATCGATGGGTAAGGCTTGACACGTAAAGATGAACGACGTCATATTATTGGGTCCTAATCAAACGTGAGACAAAAGTTTACGTAGAGGATTGCATGGTGATGCAATTGGAAACTACCTTTTAGGAATTATGATTGGCTGATATTATTCGGGATCATAATTTGCTAATTGGACCTTACGTAGCTACTGAGGAAAGGAGTTTCCTGTTTTCACTAGAGGGTAGTGAAAAATGTCAAAACAGTGGGAGCGAAAATTTATGAAGTAAAAGTCCATACTTTATATCTTACTAAATATTTTAAAATAGTCATTAACATTTATCTGTTTTACTTTTCAGTACTTTTTGACAATATCTTCGAGTCGCAATCTGCTATCTGTAATACTCGACAAACACGTATAAACCGGACCTAATTACCTCAATTGACTAAGAAATCTGAAAATCGTCTTGAATTCGGAAAGGATAGCGTATACACTTACTGAGTCGCCCCCTGTTGAGGCTCCGACTAGCTGGACTCCTGAGGAATTGCAGACTTACAAGGATTGGTGTGACCATGACTTGCGAGCTAAGTGTTATATGCAGGCTTCTATGAATGATGAGCTGCAGAGACGTTTTGAGGATGCAAAGAGTGCTGCTGACATTCATTTGCATCTCAAGGAGCTCTTTGGTGAGCAAACTCGGCCTCTTAGGCATGCTACCGTCAAGGAGCTGATCACTTTACGCATGCGAGATGGGGCCTCGGTCCATGAGCATGGCCTAAAGTTGATTGGGCTTGTGGATAAGCTTGTTGGCATGGATCTTACATTGCCATCGGATCTGACCACCGACGTGTTGCACTTGTCACTGCCTAGCTCATTTGATCCTTTTGTGGTGAATTTCAACATGAACAAGATGGAGCCAACCCTTGAGGAGTTGGTGAATATGCTTGTTACCTTTGAGTCCACCATCAAGAAAGATAATCCAGTTCTTTATGTGGGCTCTTCATCTGTCACGAAGACCGGTCCACCTGGAAAGGGAAAGAAGCGTTCTTTCCAACGTCCCAAGAAGAACGTGCCCCTGAAGAGGCAAGCTCCTAGTCCCGCTGTGGCAGCTACACCAGTTAAAGCTGACAGGACTGTTGACATATGTCATCACTGCAAGAAGCCTGGACATTGGAGGCGTAACTGCAGAGAATATCTTGTCCAGAAGAGTTTTGGAAACGGTATGTTCTACATTGAAGTAAACATTTCAATTAACTCTACTTCTTGGGTATTGGATACCGGGTGTGGCTCACATCTCTGTAATGATTTGCAGGTGATGAGAAGAAATAGGAGACTTAGGGAAGGTGAGACCTTCTTAAGGATGGGCAATGGAGCAAGAGTTGCTGCCAAGGCCGTAGGATATATTTACTTGCTTTTGAACAATGATTTTAAGAGATGTTTTGTTTGTACCTGATATGGTGAAAAACATTGTTTCCATTTCTATGCTTGATAAAGATGGATATTCTTGTTTATTTAGCAAAGGTGTTTGCAACATTTACAAGAATGAATGTTTGATTGGTACTGGAGAACTTGAAAGAAGCGAAAGAAAGATACTCTTAATTCGGCACAATTATGTCATGCTCGATTAGGACATATTTCCCTAATAGGGATGAAAAAGCTAGTGGGAGTGGGCATGTTTGATATGTCTGATATTAATGCTCTCACGACTTGTGAATCCTGTCTAAAAGGAAAGATGACCAAAATTCCCTTTAAGGGCCATGTGGAGCGAGCCAAAGGGTTATTGGATTTGATCCATACCGATGTGTGCGGTCCGCTTAGCATCACCACTAAGCATGGACATGCCTACTTCATCACCTTTACCGATGACTTTTCCAGGTATGGGTATGTGTATTTGATGAAATACAAGTCTGAAACCTTTGAAAGGTTCAAAGAATTCAGAAGTGAAGTAGAGAAACAGTTGGGACGAAGCATCAAGTCACTTCGATCGGATCGAGGTGGTAAGTACTTGAGTGCCGAGTTCCAAGAGTATCTAAGGGAGAATAGGATTCTCTCGCAGTGGACTCCGCCTGCTACACCATAGTTGAATGGTGTTTCGGAGCGTCGTAACCGAACTTTGATGGACATGGTTCGGTCTATGATGGGGTTCACGGAGTTGCCGCCATCCTTTTGGGGATATGCGCTTGAGACAGCGGCACTGTTGTTGAACAATGTCCATTCAAAGGCAGTTGATAAGACACCACATGATATATGGATGGGTAAGCCTCCCAAATATTCTTATCTTAGAATATAGGGATGTTCTGCTTATGTGAAGCAGGTAGTGGGAGGTAAATTGGATAGTCGATCCATTTTATGCTACTTTGTGGGATATCCAAAGAATTCAGTTGGATATTATTTCTATCATCCTCAAGAAACAAAGGTGTTTGTTTCTAGGAATGCAATCTTTTTGGAAAAAAATTTCTATTGGATATCAAAGGGGAGATGATAGAACTCGAAGAGGTTCGAGAGACACCCACAATTGAAGAACCCACACCCGAAGAGCCAAGAGAGGAGATACAAGCTCCTAGAAGATCCAAGAGAGTCTTGAGACCACCTATGAGGTATGGTCTGCTTCTTGAAGAGGGCCATAATGAGCCTAACCATGGATGTGATCCAAGGACCTTCAAGGAAGCGTTATCTGATGCCGATTCATCCAAGTGGCTTAAAGCAATGGAATCAGAGATGAATTCCATGCATTCGAACCAATTGTCGAACCTTGTGGATCCACCTGAGGGAACTGTTCTCATAGGATGTAAATGGATTTACAAGAGGAAATTGGGACGGATGGGAAGGTATTGACATTCAAAGCTCGATTTGTGGCAAAAGGATATACTCAAAGACAAGGAGTTGACTTTGAGAAAACCTTTTCTCCAGTTGCAATGTTCAAGTCTATAAGGATATTGCTAGCCATAGCTGCATGGTATGACTATGAGATATGGCAGATGGATGTCAAGACAGGCTTTCTTAATGGGCATATTAAGGAAGAGATTTACATGTCTCAACCTGAAAGGTTTACATCTATCGGAAGTGAACATATGGTATGCAAACTTCAAACATCTATTTATGGTCTAAAGCAGACATCTAGGAGTTGGAACCTCAGATTCGATAGTACAATCAAAGAGTTTGGTTTTACTAAGAATCCTGAGGAACCCTGTGTGTATAAGAAGGTCAGTGGGAGTGCTGTGACATTCCTGGTGCTTTATGTTGATGACATTTATTCATTGGAAATGATGTAAGGATGTTCAATCAACTAAAATATGGTTAGCGAGTAAGTTCTCGATGCAGGACTTGGGTGAAGCATTTTTGTATTGGGAATACAGATCTATAGAGATAGATCAAAAAGATTGCTTGGTCTCACCCAGTCCACATACATTGATACCATCGTTAAATGGTTCTCGATGGATGAGTCAAAGAGAGGACATCTACCAATGTGTCATGGCGTATCCCTATCCAAGTCTATGTCTCCCAAGACTGATGCAGAGATAGCGGCGATGACAAGCATTCCTTATGCATCTGCAATTGGTAGCATCATGTATGGGATGATATCTATACATCCTGACATGGCTTTCGCACTAAGTGTAGTGAGTAGATATCAATCGAATCCTGGTCTTCCACACTGGAAAGCTGTGAAAGACATCCTCAAGTATTTGAGAAAGACCAATAAGTTGTTCTTGGTCTATGGGGGTGGAGAACTGAAATTGGAAGGCTATACCGACTCTAGCTTCCAAAACGATATCAATGACTCGAAGTCAACCTCTGGGTTCGTATTGATGCTCAATGGTGCTGCTGTCTCTTGGAAGAGTTCCAAGAAATATAGTACTGCGGATTCCACCACTGAGGCAGAATACATTGCTGCATCAGCTGCAGCAAAGGAGGCTGTTTAGATAAGAAATTTTTGTCCAAGAGTTGGGCGTCATTCCTAATGGAGTTGCTCCTGTCCTAGTGTTTTGTGACAACACGGGAACTATAGCTCAAGCAAAGGAGCCAAGGTCTCATCAGAAATCCAAACACGTATTGAGAAAGTACCACATCCTCCGAGTGATTGTAGAAAGAGGAGAGGTGTCGATTGACAAAGTCGGCTCCGCAGATAATGTTACTAATCTGCTAACTAAGCCTTTACCTGGACCATTATTCGAGAAGCATCGCGAATTGATGGGTTTGAAGCATAAGGGTAGTTGGCTCTAGTGCAAGTGGGAGATTGTTAGAGTAAGTGCCCGTTGAGCCAAGTGTTGGCTGAGGGTTCATGTTGAAACTCTATGTATAAACAATCTTTATTTTAATAATATTTGAAATTATTGTTTTGGCACATCTTTATCTGTATACCCATGCTTGTCGCATAGATAAAGTCCTTGAATATACAAATAGTAGAAAGAATATGAGATGCTCATATGATGAGTATCATGAAACTCATATTTGCAATACTGTATATTCTAAACAGTTCCTAGTCGATTCAGCCGCCGCTAAGAAGGATATAGGCCGCTCGAGTTTGAGACTAGTATCTGCGATATGAGTACCATGTTTTATTGGTAGGGGACATTGAGATGTCCGAACATGCAGATAGGTGCTCCTTGTAGAGTGCACTGAACAACCATCAATAAAGGACTTTCCAAGTGGTTCTCACTTATCGAGTGGAAACGTCCTAGTTTATGGTTGTACACCATTAGTCCTTATGACCCTGGACAACATTGAGACTCTATATGCTAGCATTGCACTTTGACTTGTTTACCAACTCATATGAGGTCAGGTGGCAAGGTTGGGTGTTTTGTCGAAACATATAGGAGTCGATGCATTGTAGTCGGGGATTCACCGCTTACCTTCGGGTATGGATATCCTATGTGTATGTAGTTTGAAATCTCTGATCAGATTATGGTGGTAATTAAGAAAGGGTTTCTTAGATTACACCATCGATGCAACTACGACATGACACATAGTATCGATTCTTTGACAGCTCTCGATATATCAATAGTTGTCGAATCGGTCAGGATATATGAGATGAAGAGACCGTACTGTACGCTAACCATAATTGAATGGTTCTTGCTGGCACTATCATTTGATACCTAGGGAATCATGTAAACGATGCTGCTAGGCGATTAACATGATTGGTTGGGTACTATCAGACTTGAGTTCTGACGTTCTTATTATCAAGGGAGTTGATAATTAAGAATGGAGCAATTGGGGTATGCTCATATAAGGACATATTAAGTCCCGAATCACATGGAGATGTGAACCCACGGCTAGTTGTATCAATGAACCATTGAGGGCCACACAAGTGCTAACATTCTAGATCTCGTTGAGAAGTAAAATAGTTCAATGTGTTGAACGGCTTATAAAGGAGTTTATAAGCGCAAATAAAAATAGAAGTATGACTTCTATAAGGAGAATGTAACTTTTAATTTGAGGAAATGTTCCTAAATTAAAAGTTAGCCAAACAAATAATGTGTTTGAAAATTGTAATTTTCATAAACATTATTATGGACTAAATTAAATTAATTCAAGTGTCGAATTAATTAAACACTAGTGGGCCTAGTAGAGTCCAAATAATTAAATTAATTCAAGTGTTGAATTAATTAAACAATATTGGGTCTTGTAGAGCCTAATAGGAAATAATTATTCAACTAGTGGGCTTGAGTAAAATCAAGTAAAGTTTAAATGGTATCAAATATGTTTGAAATATTTAAATAAAAATTCATGGGCTTTGTAATTGTTACAAGCCCAAATAGAATTGCATGCTTGGGAGGTGAAGGGTTGGAGACTACTTTTTCAATATCCAAGGCATGACATGCACATGCTTACTTTTACTTTTGCATACACCAAGAAAATTTATCCTCCACTTCACTCTACATGCTTTGGCCGAAAATTGAGAGCATATTCTCTCAAATTTTTCTTCTTCTTTTTGTTGAGAAAAACTTACACTTCTCAAAGAAAAATGTCTTACATTTTTTAGTGCAAGTGTAAGGTGGATCTTCCTTATTGGTGGTTGGCTTGATTTTGAGCAAGGTGTGATCTTGGAAGCTTGTAGATCAATCTTTCCATTGAAGAGCTTAGTTGTTTGACAACTAAGTTGGAGCCATCATCAATCTTTTAAAATTGATAGGTAAAATTCTAAAACACCCTATGTATGACATTTTGTGTTTTATTGTATTTGCTACACATTATAGTTTAGGGTGCTCGTTTTTCTTGCTAGAAAAATAATTTTGAAACTTTTGTGGCGCAAGCAAGCGCCTTAATCGATCCCCTTTCACTGTTTGGGCAAGACAGTGAATTTTTTAGCCGATGACCATGAGAATGATGTATTTGTTGGTCTAGGCTCTTAGATGAGTATTCTTGTTATTTCTTGTCTACAAGCTACTAAATTGTTGCAAAAAGGTGGTATTGGTTTTCTTGCTTCAGTGTTGGATGTGCGCAAGGAAAGTAATATGCAATTACAGGATATTGATGTGGTTGAAGATTATCCTGACGTATTTGCAGATGATGTGCCGGGATTACCACCTGATCGAGAGGTGGAGTTTGTTATTGATTTAATTCTAGGTACAGCTCCAATCTCTAAGGCTCCATACAGAATGGATTCGACTGAGATAAAAGAATTAAAGAATCAATTACAGGAGCTATTAGATAAAGGTTTTATCCGGCCTAGTTCATCGCCATGGGGAGCTCCGGTGTTATTTGTGAAAAAGAAGGATGGATCGTTGAGATTATGCATTGATTATCGAGAACTCAACAAGGAAACTGTTAAGAACAAATATCATTTGCCACGTATTGATGATCTTTTTGATCAATTGCAAGGAGCCACCGTGTTTTCAAAAATCGATCTTTGATCCGGATATCATCAATTGAAGGTAAAAACAGAGGAAATACCAAAAACTGCTTTTAGAACGAGGTATGGCCATTATGAATTTTTGGTGATGTCATTTGGACTAACCAATGCTCCTTCAATTTTCATGGATTTAATGAATCGTGTCTTTAAGCTGTATTTGGATAGTTTTGTCATTGTTTTTATTGATAACATCTTGATCTACTCAAAGACACGAGAACTTCATCGTGAGCATTTGAGGATTGTGTTGCAGCTGTTGAGAGATAAGCAATTATATGCCAAGTTAAAGAAATGTGAGTTCTGGTTGGAGCAGGTGGCATTTTTTGGCCATATTGTTTGGAAAGAAGGAATTTCGGTTGATCCATCCAAGATTGAAGCCATTACACAATGGTCCATTCCAAAGACAGCGTCAGAGGTAAGAAGTTTTCTTGGTTTGGCAGGATATTACGGAAGATTCATAGCGGATTTTTCGAAGATCGCATTGCCATTGACGAGTTTGATACGAAAGGCTACCAAGTTTGAATGGACCACAGAATGCCAAAAAGCATTTCAAACATTGAAAGATAAGTTGACTTCTGCCCCTGTTTTAGTACTTCCTTGTGGTACTGAAGATTTTGTTGTGTATACAGATGCTTCAAAGCAGGGGTTACGTGCCGTATTGATGCAGCGTGGGAAAGTGATAGCATATGCTTCTCGTCAGTTGAATGAATACGAGAAGAATTATCCCACTAATGATTTGGAGTTGGCGGCTGTGGTTTTTGCTTTAAAGATTTGGCGACATTATCTTTATGGTGAGAAATGTGAAATATTTACGGATCACAAAAGTTTGAGTTATTTGTTTTCGCAGAAGGAATTGAATATGAGGCAGCGGAGATGGTTGAAACTTGTGAAAAACTATGATTGCACCATTAGCTATCATCCTGGTAAAACTAATGTGGTTGCGGATGCTTTGAGTCGCAAGTCGAGTTCTTTATTGGAATCTGTTATTTCTAAACCATTTCAAGGTACCGTGGCTTGATTATCTGCATTGGTTCTCCACTCAACCTTATTTGATCGAATTTTGAAGGAACAACAGTTGGACGCTTAGTTATTAGAGTTGAAGAGGAAAAGTGATCTGACAGGAGTTTCGGAGTTTGGGTTGAATCGTGATGGTTTATTGACCTTTCGAGGTAAGATATGTGTTCCTATGAATGATGACATTCGAAAAGATGTACTTTTTGAAGCTCATACAGCGCCAAATTCTGTACACCCTGGTTGTACCAAGATGTACCAAGATCTTCGACGTCTTTACTGATGGCCAGGTATGAAGAAAGATATCATGTTATTTGTTTTTGAATGTCTAACCTGTCAGCAGGTTAAGATTGAGCACCAGAGACCGGCGGGGTTGTTGCAATCCTTGCCCATACCGCAATGGAAGTGGGAGCACATAACTATGGATTTTGTTGTTGGGTTGCCAAGGACGCAGAAGGGCTTCAATTCTATTTGGGTGATCGTGGATCGATTGACCAAGTAATCTTATTTTCTTCCTGTCAAGACGACGTATTCTATGAATCAATATGCTGAGGCTTATATCCAAGAGATTGTGAGACTTCATGGAATACCGGTATCGATAGTTTCAGATCGTGATCCAAGGTTTACATCTGAGTTCTGGAAGAGTTTACATCGAGCCTTGGGAACGAAATTTGCTTTTAGTACTGCCTACCATCCTCAAAGCGACGGTCAATCAGAAAAGGTTATCCAAATTCTTGAAGATATGCTAAGGGCTTGTACGATTGATTTCCCGGGAAATTGGGATTCCAAGTTGCTTTTTGTGGAGTTCACGTATAATAACAGCTACAATTCTTCTATCGACATGGCACCTTATGAAGCTTTATATGGAAGAAAGTGTCGATCTCCTTTGTTTTGGGAAGAGGTAGGTGAAAGGAAGATGTTGGGCCTGGAGTTGGTTCAACGAACAGCAGATGTTGTGGCACTGATCCAAGAAAGAATGAGGACCGCTCAGTCTCGACAGAAGAGTTATGCCGATGTTCGACGATGACCTTTAGCATTCGAGGTTGATGATCATGTATTTATTAAGATAGTTCCTCTCAAGGGAGTTATGCGATTTGGCAAGAAAGATAAGTCAAGTCCTCGATATATTGGGCAGTTTGAGATGCTTGATAAGATTGGAGACCGAGCTTATCGTATTGCATTGCCACCGGACTTGGATCAAGTTCATAATCTCTTCCATGTTTCTATGCTACGTAAGTACCTTTCTAATCCATCTCTTGTTCTTCAGTACGAGTCATTGGATCTTTTACCTAACCTAAGATACGAGGAAATGCCGGTTCAAATTCTTGATCGCAAAGTCAAAGTGTTGAGAAACAAGGAAATTGGACTTGTGAAAGTCCTATGGAGGAATCATGTGATTGAAGAGGCCACGTGGGAACCGGAAGAGGAGATGAAACATCGTTATCCAAGTTTATTTGACGGTAAGCAAATTTCGGGGATGAAATTTTTATAAGGAGGGGAGATTGTAATATCCCAACTTTTTAGGATTTTATTGTTTATAATATTATTATTTTTGGTTGGGTGTTTAGGAGATATGTTTATTGAAATGGTTATTATATGGTCATTGTTTATGGTTATTGTTTTGGTATTATGTTCATAGTTGGTGATGATTATAGGAAATGAAAGTGCAGAAACGATATGAAAATCTGGCCATAGTTGTGGTTTTAATTATAATGTTTTGTATATTGATCCAATTGATGTGAGGCCACTTCCATTAGAATGATAAAATATAAGGCTATAACTTTCATGTTTTGAATTTTGTTCAAATCATTAGGGAAGACGAGCCAAAAGTGGCCCGAAATGTGTCGTGTGTATCGTTGTTCCTGAACTGACACATGTTGGGAGAATGAGCATAACTTTTTACTCAGACCTTCAAATGACATGAGGCCATTTGGAGATGCAAGAAAAGACATAGGGCTACAATTTCATGTTTACCACTTTGGATAATTCAGAAGAAAAGGTACAGTTTTGGCCCTTGGACAGTGGGTACACGGACCCTTACACGGGGTCCGGGTCTTGGCAAGCAAAATGTGTGATTTCCAGTGTGCACGGACCCATACACGGAGGGGGGCATGGGGTCCGTGTCTATGGCATAAAAAAAAAGTTTTTTTATGGATTTGAAGGCTTATATACCCAAGGTAAGGCTTCTTTATTTTTAGGAGTTGGAAGGGTTTGAAATATTAAGGGTTAAGTTGGGTTCATTGATTCATTGGATTATTGGTGATGATTTATGGTTATTATTGTGATTATTGTTGTAGGATTGATTCAAGATCATCATAGGCATCATAGTTCTTGTGGGTTGTAAGTAGAAGCTTTCCCTTTCAAATGCTCACATGATATATAAGTATATAAGCCATGTTTATTGATGTCTAGCTCCTTCTATTATTATATTATTGATGTATGTATTGTTATTTGTTCATTGATCCAAGAATACCATTGAATTCATTGATAAGGAGCTAGTACTCTATTGTTGCCTACCAAGTATTTGTTAAATTGACTCAATGAAATTTCCTATACTTGAAGCCAAGGAATGATAGTTATTACATGCATGTCATTGTCCAATTTCATGATTATGAGTATCTCTCACAGTTTTGATGTATTTATATATTAAAGAGATACTATCCACGGGTCACAGGTCACAGGTCACAGAACTATCATTTCCTTTCCTTTAATTCATGCCATGAACTACCATCTATATTGCTTTGTTATTTATTGTTCATTAAAGATGATATTGTTCTATTTTCATTGTCATTGCTATAGCCATGTTTCACGCCAAGCCATGTATATGTACTTGTTATGTATATCTTTCTACTTACTGAGTTTTATCTCATTCCAGTTAAAGTCATGTGATGCAGGTAATAAAAAGAAATATAAAATGGATTGTCCAGGAGGAAGAAGTCGTATAGCAAGGAAAGGAAACTTTTGAACTTTTGTCATGAAACTTTTATTTTGGGGTACATTGAACATTGGAAATGTTGATAATTTTGTATTTTGCAAATGAATGATAGGAAAAATTTATATTGGCTTTTGGCTTTGTTTTGGTTGTTTCAAAGGTGAATGTTTATGTATACTAGTTTTGAAAATGTTTATGATGTTAAATGGTATATTGTTATTTCTCTTTTAAATGATAAGGCTTCCGCATTTGTTATTAGTGTTAAAATGTTATTGCCATGGGAGTGGATTTTTTCAATGCCCCTGCTCGAATTGAAATTCCAAAGAAACAAATTGAAGACACTCATGATGTCATTAAACGCCTGAAGCGTGGAAGGCCAATCGGTTACAAGGATAAAAATCCTCGAAAAATTAAAATCATAGAGAAACACGATGATCACAAAATAGAGAATGATATTCCGGCAGAAATACATGATGATGAAAATGTTCCGTCAGAACCACAAACTGATGAGAATCGTGAAATCTCTATTAATTATATTAATACTGGAAAAATATGGAACCGAAAAGATACAAAAGAAATTGATGAGATATTTTCTTACAATGTGGCATTTGACATCATAAATGACAATGAAGATCATGAACCAAAATCATATGGTGAATGTAAAAATCGACAGGACTGGATAAAATGGAAAGACGCCATCCAGGTTGAATTTGATTCGCTAAATAAACGTAACGTTTTTGGGCCTATAGTCCTTACACCTGAAGGTGTAAAACCTGTTGGGTACAAATGAGTCTTTATTCGAAAGCGAAACGAGAAAAATGAAATAGTAAGATATGAAGCTTGACTTATTGCACAAAGTTTTTCTCAAAGGGCTGGAATTGATTATGAAGAAACGTATTCTCCTGTTATGGATGCAATTACGTTTCGGTATTTGATTAGTTTGGCGGTATCTGAAAATTTAGAAATTCGTCTTATGGATGTTGTCACAGCTTACTTATATGGATCACTTGATAGTAATATATATATGAAAATTCCTGAAGGATTTAAGATGCCTGAAGCACAAAGTTCAAAACTCAAATAATGTTATTCTATGAAATTGCAAAGATCATTATATGGGTTAAAGCAATCCGGCTGAATGTAGTATAATCGGCTAAGTGAACACTTAATGAAAAAGGGATATGTAAACAATTCAATATGCCCTTATGTTTTCATTAAGAAAACAACAACCAGATTCGTAATTATTGATGTATATGTTGATGATTTAAACATCATTGGAACGAATAAGGAAATTCAAGAAGTTGTGTCGTACTGTAAGGAAGAACTTGAAATGAAGGACCTTGGAAAAACAAAGTATTGTCTGGGTTTGCAAATTGAACATAGAGAATGTGGAATATTTGTTCACCAGTCAAATTATACAGAAAAGGTCCTTAAACATTTTAATATGGATAAATCAAATCATTTAAGTACTCCAATGATTGTTAGATCATTAGACATAGAAAAGGATACATTCCGTCCATGTGAAGATGATGAAATTATTCTTGGTCCAGAAGTACCATATCTAAGTGCTATTGGTGCCCTTATGTATCTTGCAAATTGCACAAGACCTGATATATCTTTTGCTGTAAATTTATTGACAAGATTTAGCTCATAACCAACAAAAAGACACTAGAACGAAATTAAACATATATTCCGTTATCTACGAGGATCGACAGACTTGGGACTTTTGTATTCAAAAGATACCAATCAAAACATAATTGGTTATGCTGATGATGGGTATTTATTTGATCCACAAAAGGCACGTTCCCAAACAGGATATGTATTTACTCGTGGAGGCACTGCAATTTCTTGACGTTCACAGAAACAAACACTTGTAACAACTTCATCAAATCACGCCGAGATTATTGCATTACATGAAGCAAGCCGTGAATGTGCGTGGCTAAAATCAATGACCAAACATATCCAAACCTCATGCGGATTATCATTCGACAAGAAGCCTGTGACACTATATGAAGATAATGCTGCATGTGTTGCTCAAATGAAAGAAGGATATATAAAAAGCGACAGAACTAAACATATTCCCCCTAAGTTTTTCGCATTCACACAAGAGCTTGAGAAGAATAAAGATATTGATATTCGTAACATTCAATCAAGTAAAAACTTATCAGATCTCTTCACAAAGACACTTCCTACGACAATATTCAGAAAGCATATATATAACATTGGAATGCGCAATCTACGAAATTTGTGAAGAATCGTTCGTGTTAACATGATGGAGAGTTTACGTGACTGCACTCTTTTTTCTTACTATGGTGTTTATCCCAATGTGTTTTTCCTAGTAAGATTTTTAACGAGGCAATATAAAACACGTAATGAAGACAATCATTGTATCATGATTATCATCACAAGAGGGAGTGTTGAAAAATACGAGTTGTAATATTTGAATGTTGAAAAATAAGAAAGTTAATGTTGAAAATAAGAGTTGTAAATATTTAAAATTAGTGTGTGATAATGTATGTAATGATATATTTATTTTTGAATTATTTTCAAAGAAATTTTATAAATATGTCTCTCATTGTGTGAAAAAAATCACAATTGATTAGAGAAAAAATTTTATAAAGTGTGTAGTTTGATAAATTTTGAAATTTTTATTTTTTACCATAAATTTTTACTTTTATCCATATTAAAATTTAAATGTAATAATAAAAATATTAATATTATTTTGTTTTTAAAAAATATAAATAAACAAATCCGGTGATTTGGAATCCCTAATTTCTTGATTAGTCTCCGTCATCTCTTTCTTCTCCGATACTCATTGCGCCACTGTTGTCTGCGCGATTCAATTTTTTCTCTCTGCAAATTGTTACTGCTCAAGTGAATTACAAAGCTTCGCGTTCAAGATTTGGATCACTGTAAAGCACGGAACGGAGAAGCGAGATCGGCGGAAGACGTTGCGCCCCCTAGTGGTTCGTTTGCGGACTCCGGAAACAACGGCCAGTATCTGCCTCTGCTCAACCATCCTCCAATTCCAAATCTGTAGCAATCAATGCGGTAGAGCCCAAACCTGTGTTTACTTCCGTGAAATCTTTCGCCCCGGCTACCGTAGCTAACCTGGGTCCGGGCTTCGACTTTCTGGGCTGCGCCGTAGATGGGATCGGAGACTACGTCAACCTTCGAGTCGACCCGGATGTTCGTCCTGGTGAGGTTTCCATTTATGAGATCTCCGGAGCTGGGTCAAAACTCAGCAAGAATCCATTGTGGAATTGCGCTGGTATCGCTGCCATCGCTGTCATGAAGATGCTGGAAGTTCGATCGGTTGGCGTCTCCCTCTCCCTCGAGAAGGGTCTACCCCTCGGCAGTGGTCTAGGCTCCAGCGCAGCAAGTGCAGCTGCTGCTGCTGCAGCCGTTAACGAGCTCTTCGGAGGGCTGTTGTCTCCATCAGAGCTCGTTATCGCGGGGCTTGAGTCGGAGGCGAAGGTCTCTGGATACCATGCTGACAATATAGCTCCGTCTATCATGGGAGGTTTCATTTTGGTTAGAAGCTATGATCCTCTTGAACTAATGCAATTAAAGCTCCCTCAAGAAAACAAACTATTCTTTGTGTTAGTAAATCCGGAATTTGAAGCTCCCACCAAGAAAATGAGAGCTGTATTGCCAAAAGAAATCACGATGTCCCACCATGTGTGGAATTCTAGCCAGGCTGGGGCATTGGTTGCATCTCTTTTGCAAGGAGACTTGAAAGGATTGGGCAGTGCATTGTCATCGGATAAGATAGTCGAGCCAAGGAGGGCTCCATTGATTCCGGGAATGGAGGACGTAAAGAAAGCTGCAATCGCTGCTGGGGCGTTTGGGTGTACAATAAGTGGGGCAGGGCCAACTGCCGTCGCGGTGACGGATGATGAAGAGAGGGGTAGAGAAATTGGGGAGAGAATGGTCGAGGCCTTCATGAAAGAAGGTAACTTGAAGGCTTTAGCTATGGTGAAACAACTCGATCGAGTTGGAGCTAGGCTTGTAAGCAGTGTTCCTCTATAATGTAATTTCATAAGCTTTTTTCCTGTTTCTGATGACTTGTGCAATTGGTTAGAATTTTTGACTATTTGGTGAACTTTTGATTCTTCTAGAGACAAAACTCCAGTCTTTGGCTGGCTAGCGTTCTCTGTTCTGGGATGAATTTCTAGTCAGTTATGTTCATTTTTGGTCATTTATTATTTAGAGGCCTCAGGATCATAATAATAATCTTCAAGATTTTCCATTTTGTTACGTTGTTAACCAATTTCTACACACAGTTTAGTTATTTTAAGATTTTCCACGTTGTTTGTATTTTTTCACCGTCTATATGTTGAGGTGGGGACTGAAAAAATAGCTTGTTTCCTGATATACAAGTATATGACATATCAAAACTTCTGTTATTTGTGAAGGGTATTATAGCGTGTACATTTTAGCTCTTGTGACAAGAAAACTGTGGTTCTAGGTTTCCTTTGTTCAAAATATATGGAAAAACAGGACAGATAGGTATGTGAAAAAAACCATCAAATCAGTATAGTGAATCAAAACAGTAGTATAATGCTTAATTAAATCAAACTGAGGCCTGTAGCTTGTACAGTTTCCTTAAAACAGATTCGCCCCCTCCGGTATGTGCTCCGAGGATTCAGCGGACGTCTGTTTCCCAGGATACAACGGGCAAACCAGCAGAGTTGCAGCACAAAGCACTATGCTAGCGAACAAAAGCAGTACCTGAACTTTATCAGTGAACGGAGCAAAAGCAGAACAAGCAGAAGCAGTGCTGCAGCAGAACAAGCAGAAGTACTGTAGCAGAACGAGCAGCAGTACTGTAGCAGAACAGCAGTACTGTAGCAGAAGAGCAGCAGTACTGTAGCAGAACAAAAGTACTGTAGCAGGACGAGCACCAGTATTGTAGCAGAAGAAGCAGAAGAACTGTAGCAGCAGGAGAAAGTGGATTTTTCGGTCTCTTTTTCTGGCCTTGGCACATCTCCTATTTATACATACCTAAACAAGCCATACGGAAGGCCAAATGTTGTCATAAAGATGCCTTTAAGATGGTAGATGAAGCACCAACAGTTGGGGAGATGAAGCACCAACAGTCATGCCATGCGAAAGGTGTCAAGTCTCAAGGACATGTGAAAGGTCTCAACTGGAAAAAAATTAACAAAAGATGGCATAGACTGCTAGGCGATTTTTTGCCTTGATCGGTCCGACATTCGACGCATCTAGGTCGAGCTCGTACGCTTACACACAAGTCAAGCCTTTTTTCACTGCAAATCGGGCCCATGATTTGCACCTCCCTGCACCTGTGTGCGCGAGAGATAGACTCTTGACCAATCATTGTTACACCTCCATAAAGTGTAACACAATATAAACTTATCTATACCACTTCATTTTTTCAATGTGTGACAAACCCACCTTTCCAAATTTTTATTCACTCACATGGAAAGCCCATAAGCCTAAAAGCCCACCTTTAATCCAACATCCTTTTGTTGTTTAATCGGAATGACTCGAAATTATAGTCTGCCTCATGTTTTGACGAATTTTGTGGTTTGTTCGTTGGATATATTGAACAGGCCTGCGCTAGACTTGATGGTGTTCAGCTCACCATAGCAATATCAATTTGTATCTAGATCTGTTGTGAGTTTTGGCTCGTGTTGACAAAAATAGTCGGCATTATTGTTTGTACTAAATCCCTTTGTGTTGTTAGACGACGAAGTGTGTACCCACCAACATTTTAACGAGTCCTTGTATTCTATTGGCGAGTTTTACTGATAGCAACTGTTATAAACTAAATTTGCTCAACGCCTTTTTGTGATGCTATTGTTTGAATTCCCGGCTCTCTGTTGCCTGTTTATGTAAGGTGTTTTGGGGAAGATGGTTGTGATTCCAATGATCTGTCCAACCATATATTCTCACCTGCTAAATTTTTACAGAAAGAGGAAAATTTCAATGAAAGTCTTGTTCCATGAGATCATAGCTTTACAGGTTATCCTACATATTCCTTTTATTTAAAATTTGTTGATTTTTGTTTTCCTGATATCTTAGGCTAGGCAAAAACTTGTGTGAGACGGTCTTACGAGTCGTATTTTGTGAGACAGATCTCTTATTTGGATCATCCATGAAAAATTATTACTTTTTATGCTAACAGTATTACTTTTTATTGTAAATATCGGTAGAGTTGACTCGTCTCACAGATAAAGATTCGTGAGATCGTCTCACAAGAAACCCACTCGAGATCTTAATAGCTTCGCATAGTTTACTAACTGTGTCTCTTTGACGCAGAAATACT